>NC_064812.1:67924996-68101569 GCF_023721935.1 Panthera uncia
CACTATATATAGCATGTGTAAATACATATATATAGTATATGTGCATGTATTATATATGTCACATATTGTATATGTACTGTATGTGTGTACATATCATATATTGTATATGAATATATATACTCTATATATTGAAGTGGTTAAATATATAAATGAAAACACCAAACAACACAAATAATGAACATTAGATTACCCACTCACCCATGAGACTCACCCATCTTTCAAACAACATTTTTTTAACAATTTATAGCAATAAGAATATTTTTTTTCTTTGCAAGAGAAGACATTTCTTTGAAGACTACATGGCAGGGTGAAAAAACCTTGAATGTTGAGTACTACACATTTTTTACTTTCTTAGGGCAAGTTATTTCATTCCACTGTGCCTCAATTTTTTCGTCTTGAAAATGGAAACAATAATACCTATTTTGCAAAATTGAAAGACTTTTAAATGAAATCGTTAAGTGTGGCAAGGACACATAAATCTGGTAACATATATTCTGCCACAGAAACAGCATTTAATGAAGAGTTATTATATTACCATTGACATTATCTTCACCATTATTAGAATTCATGCCCAAATCTCAAAGTCATCTATAAAATCTACATTTTGATTTTTAGTTATCTGATCATTAAAAAAAAAAAAAACTTCTACAAGAAAATCAGAAAAATTTGAAGCCAATACAATTTATCTAATTCTGTTAGACATCCATGTAGATGGGCATACTATTCAGCACACAGAATTAATGCTGAGTATCATGAACAGCGAAAAAAAAGAAATAAAAAAAACCCTAGTTAAAAAAAAATGGAAAAAAAGAATAAGGATGTTGATAAGAGCCATTTGAGGATTTTCAGTTCACCACTGACAGTAAATATGTTGCAGCTTCTTTGTTCTAGATGAAATAAAATAGTCCCTATTGAGTAATGGAACTTAGTTTCTGTCTTGAAGGAATAATTACAGAATAATAATGGGATCACTAAGAAATTTATGAGATGTAGAATAAGTGTCTTTAGTATAATACCAAGATATGATGAAGTAAAGAAATTCAACAGACCCATCTCATCAAAGCCACTTGAAAGTGTTAATGTCTTCCAAATGTCAAAACAACACGACAATTTAGTTAAAAAAGAGTCAAATTCCTTGAGTGTGTGTTAACAAAACACATGAAATATATGTTTAAAGAACTAAAGTTTTAAGTTTTAAACCAGTTTCTTTGAAGTCTTAAAAAGAATTTTAAAGCATTGCACCACTGTGTCCCTAGTGCCAGGGACAGCTTCACAGCCCAGGACCAGGGCAATCACACAGGGTGTTGTGCTAAACCGGTCTTATCCTTGAAGTTGAATGCTTTGCTGTTGCCATATTAAAATGCCTGACAACTTTATCTTTGAATTTATTTGTGTTTTGTAAGTAAAGTCCTCTAGGACGATGGAATGTGCACCACAGGTGTGGAACTGCCTCGTCCCTGCCTCCCTATCGTGGGTGCTCAGCTGCCAGGACTCCCATCCCTGGCACCCTGGGTGCTATTTAACCTGTCCCTTGATGCCCCTGCTCAATGATATTTGTTGCCTTCCACACCTGGTGGGCCCCTGCTGTGGGGATTAGGTATATGGCCTCCTGTGTCTTAACACAGGGCCTGGTGGCAGCTGTCCCTGTCCATGGCTGGGAGCACCTTGGTACATTCATGGGTGACTACCAAAGCCCTTATCCATAGCTGAAGACATACCAAGAGTGCCCTGATACAGAAACTGTAACCCCCGTGGATTGTGGGCTCTGACACGACCCTGCGGGAAGAAAAGGTGCCCAGGAAGTGGATTATCTCTTGCCTAAGGGATTACAACATTAAATAGCAAATAAAATATACCAGGAGAGGTCAAAAAACAGAGTAAAAGAAAATAAAAGAGTTGACATTGTTCCTGCTTTTTGAATAGGAAGCTCCACATTTTCAGTTTTCACTGGCACCCACAAATTATGTAACCAGCCCTGCCTAGTGCCTAATGTGTCAGGCACAGAGCAAGCACCCAATATATTTCTTCAATGGATGTTGAATGCAATCTTCATTGAAGAGAGTGTCACTTTCAGTCTTGACAATTTCACTTATCAGGTAGTGAGATGTCACTTTAGAGTTCACCTTCAAGGAGAATGTATTCTGTTACACACAAAGAGCAGAGAGTAATAGTAGTGTCCCATTTTTGGAGGATGAGAGAAACTTGTTAGAGTTCTTATTCTTGTCCTTGTAGTAGCTATAGAAAAGTGAAACAAAACAAAAACACAACACCAAGACTCAAGACCACACTATGCCTAAATCTAGCACCTTTTACTCTTGTTTCATTGTGAGAGTAATACTCTTAAGGAGTCCAACTATGGATCTCAAAGCACATTCTCTTTAAATAATTCAAGTGATTCTCCTAATTTATGGAGCTCAAAGCATCTTTTCTTGAAATAATTCCAGTTTTATCTTCATTCTAAGCTCGTTTTTTTGTATAAGATTTCCTTTGGGGGGAAAAATTTTGAAAAAAAAAAACTTGACATTACCAGAAGAGACATCTTTAAACAATGAAATCTTCTTCTGGGAAGATGAAGTAAACATAATTTTCTCTATTCCTTTTGCTAATTACAACTAAAAACTATGGGAATATATAAAACAAACCAAAGAGGACTGTGAAAGGTGGCAAATGAGATGGCAGACCAGCCAGGGACCTCAGGACCTGAGGAATGACATGGCAGTAAGTTTTCTGGGTTTTCTTTTTGCCTCAGAGGAGGAACTGAAGAATCTGGCAACCCAGAAATGCCAACAGGTACAAACACAAAAAAGTCCCAAGTAAAGCTTACTTTCTCTAGCCAAAAGAAAGGGGCAGCTGGCCAAGATAAAAACTTTTTTAAACAGTAACTAGTCTACTCCAGCCAAACATTACAGAAAAAACAAAAAGTGACCCCCACCCCCATCTATGCCAGCAAAGGCTAAGTGGGGATTCTAGACTTCCATGCTCATGAGGTTATAATGAGGTGCTCCAAACCTGTGCCAGAACATTATCAGAAAAGGCTTAAGTAGGGAGCCAGGACTTTGATTTATCTGGTCGTAGCACCTCCTTTATCACCTCCAGTGTCATTGGGGACAAAATAGGAATCCTGAACTTCCACCCTCATCCAACATTAATAAGAAATACCCAAGCCCCCTACCAGTGACGGGGTGTCAGAGGAAGCCCGGTGAAAGCTCACCTTCACCATCACTAAGCAGTAATGAGACCATCCCACTGAGGTACCAGTGGAAACCATGCACTAAGTACGATTTCTTCTTTGATGCTGGTAACTCTAAAATTTAATATATTTTTTTTGTTTGTTTAAACATTGTATGTAGAGGTAATTGAAGAGTTACATGTAACTGTAAGGAACAATACTGAGAGCTCCTCCATAACCATGCCCCTCTTGCTCCCGATAACATTTTGCAATAGTATCTCACAATATGACAACCAGAATATTGACATTGACACAATCTAGATACAGAACATTTCCATCACAAGGATCACTCAGATCACCTTCTATAGCCACATTCTCTTCCGTCCAGCCCTTGTCCCTTTCTTAGCTCCAACCAACAATGTTTTTCATTCCTAGCATTTTGTCTCTCAAGAATGTTACATAATTCAAATCATACAGTATTTAACCTTTTGGGACTTCAATGGATCCCACCATTGCCCAAAAGTAATGAGCCCCCCCACCTTGGGTGTCAACATAAGCCAAGGGGCAGTAATGGGGTGGCACCCCCTTCCTGCAAGAGAAGAGTCATAGAAGTCCAGCTAAAACAGACAATCAAAATAAGATCAAAAGTCTCATATTATAATACAATGTCCAGTTTTCAATAGAGACTTACTTGCCAAACTAAGAACTAGAAAGATCTAAAAATACATGCAAAAAGATAATGAATAGATGCCAACACTGAGACACCAGACATCTTAGAATGATGTCATCAAGATTTTAAAGCAGCTGTGATAAAAATGTTTCAGTGAGGAATTAAAAACAAGCTTGAAACAAATAAAAAACTACAAAACCTCAGCAAAGACACAGAAAACTTCAGCAAATAATCGAAGATATAAAGAAAAGCCAAATAGATATTTCAGAACTGAAAAATATAATAACCAAGATAAAAAGTGCAATAGATGGGCCAAAAGCAGAATGTATGTAGGGGACAGAGGAAAAAATCCATGCAATGGAAAATGAAACAATACGTATTACCCAATCTAAGCAACAATGAGAATATAGACTAAAAAGTAAAAATAATCAGAGCTCCAGAAACTTGTGGATTACAATAGGTATGCCATTCATATCATCAGAGTCTCATAAGGGAAGAAGAGTTAGGGTGGGGCAGAAAAAATACTCAAAGGAATGGTAGCTGAAATTATTTCACAAATTTGTGAAATTGGCAAGTGACATAAATCTACATATTTAAGAAGCCCAAAAAATCCTAAAGAGGATTAACCCCACAATATTCATGATAGGACACATCAGTTTTATACTTCTGAGAATTAAGAACAAGGAAAAAAATTAAAAGCAACTATAGAAGAGGACACCTTACATATCAGTTTTGAATAACAGTATCATTCATCAGAAACCATGGAGACCATAAGAAAATGGCACAGTATATTTCAAGTGCTGAAAAGAGAAGAACTGTCAAACTAAAACCATATACCCAGTGAAAATATCTTTTAGCACTTAAAGGGAAATGAAGCCATTCTGAAATGAAGGAAAACCAAGAGAATTTGTGGCCAGCAGATGTCTTCTAAAGAATGCTTGAAGGAAGTTCTCTAAACAGAAGAGAAATGATAAAAAAAAAAGAAAGGGGAGAAAAGTGAACTTCAAGAAAACAAGAAGGAAGAAAGAGCATGACAAAACTATGAGTAAACTCAATTTGCTTTCCTTCTCTTGAGGTTTTAAAATAATGTTTGACAGTTGACATAACCGTTATAATATTGTCTACTATGGTTCTAAATATATGTACAGGGACTATTTAAGGAAACTACATTGTAAACAGAACAGGGTAAAGGGAGGTAACGTTTCTATGTTTTACTTGAACTGGTAAAATTATAACACCAGTAGACTGTAAATTGTGTAAATATAATTTACTACCTAGAGAATACTAAAACTACATGTACAGAAATAAAATAAAAAACAGGAAGGCTAAATCAAAATGAAATCCTAATAAACATATCAGTAATGCACAGGAATGAAAAAAGAAAGTGAGAGGAGTCAGTCTATCTGATTTCCAGACTTCTAATCATGACTGTGTGGTTTTTGTGGAGAGAAAGATACATGAGTCAATGGAACAGAAGAGAAGGCACAGAAATATACCCAAACAAATGTGCCCAAATGAATTTTGGAGGAAAGGCCATTCAGTGCAGGAAAGATAGCCTTTTTAATGTATGAAACTGGAGTGACTGGGCAGCAGTAGAGAAATGAACCTCAATGTAACTTGCACATCTTAGGCGAAAATTCTCTCATTATGGACTGCAGACTTGCATGTAAAACACAAAGCAGTAAAAGTTTTAGAAAACAGAAACAGAAAATTTGGGGGATCTGGTCCTAGGCAAAGAATTCTTAGACTTGACACCAAGAACACGATGCTTAAAAGAAAAAAAAATGATAAAATAGATTTCATCCACATTAAAAACATTTGCCATGCAAAATACCCTGTTAAGAGAATTAAGAGACAAACTGCACAGTTGGAGAAAATAATTACAAATCACATATCTGATAGAGGACTAGAATCTAGAATATATAAAGAACTCTCTATTTCTGCAATAGGAAATACCAAACAATACAATTAAAACATGGATAAAACATTTAAAAAGATAATTTTCTGAGAAACATATGGACAGGGATAAGTGCACGAAAGAGTGTTCACATCATTGACCATTAGGAAAATGCAAATTAAAACTACAAATAGCTACCATTACACATCTATCAGAAATAGTGCCGGCAAGGATGCAGAGAAAATGGATTACTCATATTTTACTGGTGGGAATGTAAAATGGTACAGTTACTCCAGAAACCATTTGGCGAGTTCTTTAAAAACTAAACATGTAGCTAAATACAAAGCCAGGATTTATTCTCTTGGATTTTTATACCAGAGAAATGAAGACTCTTACACACAGAAATCCATACTCAAAGTTAGAGTGGTTTTATCATAATAGCCCCAAACTGGAAACAACCCAGATCATCTTTCAACAGGTTAATGGTTAAAGTTCGGTACATCTATACCATGGGGTACTACTTAGCTATAGAAAGGATTGAGGTACTGATACATGCATCAAATTGGATGAATCTCTACACGATTATCCTAACAGAAAAAAAAAAAAAAAAAAAAAAAGAAAATCCAGTCCCAAAAGGTTAAATACTGTATGATTTGAATTATGTAACATTCTTGAAAGACAAAATGCTAGGAATGAAAAACATTGTTGGTTGGAGCTAAGAAAGGGACAAGGGCTGGACGGAAGAGAATGTGGCTATAGAAGGTGATCTGAGTGATCCTTGTGATGGAAATGTTCTGTATCTAGATTGTGTCAATGTCAATATTCTGGTTGTCATATTGTGACATAGTATTGCAAAATGTTATCGGGAGCAAGAGGGGCATGGTTATGGAGGAGCTCTCAGTATTGTTCCTTACAGTTACATGTAACTCTTCAATTACCTCTACATACAATGTTTAAACAAACAAAAAAAATATATTAAATTTTAGAGTTACCAGCATCAAAGAAGAAATCGTACTTAGTGCATTAAATAGATTATGCTTTTCAACAAGTAAGTTCATTAATATCTCAAGAATTTTAAAACATAAAACCTTACCACCTATGATTTTATAAGACCTTTCTTTTCTGTCTTCAAGTGCTTCTAATAGACTCTAATGAAATCTGGAGTAAAATGATTCAGAAACCCCTTGATACAAAATTACAAATGATTATTTACTATTTCCTAGCAAAGCAAAGAAACTAGAAAGCTTTGGTTCAATCAAAATCATTGCAAAATTGCCACAAATTAAAATACAGTGAAAATGAGAGTGATAAGCAAACCTAGAAGAGGAATTTATTGAGCACTCTGCTCCAGTCATGAAAGTGTTAATGTACATTTCTAAAAATCCCAGTTCACATGTTTATGTACTTCCCAAAGACCTTCATGTTCTAGTATTTTAATATATGCCTTGGGTGTTTATTAATAGGCACTTTGGAAAATCATTCAGGCCACTGGCTTTCTTCCTTTTAGTGCTGGGAAATAGTAATTTACTAAATAGCAACTCATTAATGTGAAAGAGTTAATGGAAAAACTGTGTTATGCATTTTGATAATCTACTTCAATAAATATAACCGCATAATGATGATTATTTAGAAATATAAGTTGCAACAGTAAATCTAAATAAAGGCATTATTTATAAAGCTGGGGCCAGTCATATTTTCCTGCATATTGGTAGGATAAAAGTTAATTTTTTTGTCTTTGTTATTCTAGATTGTTGGTAATCTGGAATTAAAGACAAAAAGAAATGATTTCTGGGGAAGTCCAGAGAAAAGAACTGGGACTCAGGGTGATTATGGCATGTCTTTATTCTTGAAATTGTTATGGGTATTATCAAGCGATCTATATTTCCTCTCCTTTTACTGCACTCAGAGGGCAAAGCATTCCCATCATCACTATGTTGGTGAGCGTCCTCTGCTTTTTCTGTATCACAGTTTCCCAGTGAGAAGGAACATGGCAAGGCGCAGGGGTGAGGGACACATCCTATAAGCCCACTCCTCTCCTTTCATTTCCTGAAGCCAATCTGAATGAAAACCTGGAGAGAAGAGGAGGAAGAGGAGCTGCTCAAAACAGATGATGGGAGAAAGGAAGTGACGTGAGAAGAATGGTCACCCAAAGCATCCTGGGATGACAATGAAGACATTGAAGAATCGTCATTTTCGTTGTCATCACTGTTATATTGTAAATCTGAGAGCTTAGATGGAGGGGGTATGTGTGCTTTTACATAATGGTTTAGAAAAGATCCATCATTAGTTTAATGTCCCTGTTCCTCATTGGATTTTTAAATCTCTTTATTCCTGAGCACTAAAAAGATTCATAAACAAAAACAAGACAAAGCAAAGCAAACAAAAAAAAGCTCCCTGTACGTGAAATGGTGAATTCTAGTTATTTTGTGAATTTGTTCAGTTATTATCGTCATGGGACAGCTATATATTTGCATTCATCTTTTTCCTAAATACGTATTATTTAATTGAATATTCACTGATCTACCTCATTTACCACGTTAAAAAATATTTATTTATTTTGAGAAAAAGAGAGAGAGAGTGAGAGCTGAGGAGAGGCAAAGAGAGAGGCAGGGAAAGCGAGAATCCCAAGCAGGCTCCATGCTGTCAGCACAGAGCTGACACAGGGCTTGAACTCACAAACTGTGAGATCAGGACCTGAACTGAGATCGAGTTGGATGCTCAATCAGCTGAGCTACCCAGGTGCCCCTAATTTACCACTTTTTAAAAACACTTTCTGTATTTCTTGTTTGTAGTTTTGAAGACTGAAATCTTAAAAAATGCTTCTGACGAGATTATATTTCAAGGTGGTAGAAGTTACCATTGGTTGATAACCATGACTGGTCATTGGTCAATAACTGTGGATGAGCCATGGATTGATTTGTCCTTGATAATGAGGTCTTAGCCCCTATGATAGTCATTTCTATCTTATGTGGGGTTTAGAATAGCATCAAATTTTTCCTCTGATGCTCTGTGGACTGCCCTCATCTACTTGCTAAAAAAATGTGCCAGTCCCAGCCTAATGATGCCTAACTTGTAGCATTATTCATGAGACTAGTACCTAAGAAGATACTCTATTTGGATATATGATGCTTCACAGAGACGGGATCTCCAAAGCCAGCACTCCACTTGCCCCTAGGATTGAAGGAAACTGGTGGGGGTATTCTGCAAGGGAGGAAATAATGTACTTGCTTCCGCAAAGAGTCTTTGAGAAGGTAGAAAGGTCTGGCGGGGAATTAGAGCACTATGTGCATAATCTGCTTTTTTGCCTCTCCCTCAAAAAGGACCTAGGCTATAGTCCACGCCATACGTATACGAGATCCACTCTTCTTCCGTTTGCACCCTGCTCTCAGTGCCAGGAGGCTGGACCTAGTGAACTGCATCAACTGGCTCCCCAGTAACTGGGGAGTCTTAGCGAGAGAAGGAGAGAGAGAGAGTGAAAGAAGGGCACGTATTCCCTTGGCTCTCTACTTAAGAGGTTGCCTCAGACCGATGGGGTTTCTTGATGGAAGGTCACTTCTCCGGTACTCCTTTTGTACATTTCAGCAATTCCTCCTCCCACGCACCATCCCTCGGGACCACGGGTGATACCATCCCACTACTCTTAGCCCCAGGGCCCTCAGCTATTCCTTGGGCTTTCCCTATAATGTACAAACACACTTTTGTGAATAGTCCTTTTGAAAATAGATCCTCCTTGAGTTATGATAATTTGTATGTGTTATCCATTTCCTGTTGAAATCCTGGTTGATAAGTATAGTCAATAATGAATAGTTTATTAAATGTTTACTCTTCTAAGAGATTTATGGGTATAAATCCTCCTATGAGGACAAATCAGGAAGTGCTATTATTATCCCCATTTCACAGCTGAAGAGAGATTCAACCATATGCCCCAGGTGCACAACAAGAGGGCGGTGGGATGTGATGTACACCAAAGTATTCTGTCTCCGGAGCGTGGGCTCTGCACAAATACCCATTCAATGAATGAGTGCAGCTAGAAAGGCATGAGCTTCACTCTTCCTTCGGAAGTACTGGGTGTGATAATTTACATTTTTAGCTAATTTAATCTATAAAGAGTTACTTCATTTTAATTTGCATTTTGTTGATTAATAATGAATATTTATTTCCGTATGTTATCCCTAGCTACTTGTCCTCAAAAGAGATTGTCTTTTTGTGGTCTTTGAGTATTTATCTATTGAGATCATTGAGTAGTTATTCTATTTTATGAGCTCTTTATATAATCAAATTTCCCAGGTATATACATATTAATTTTTATATTTTTTGACACAATATTACATTTTTATTGTAATTCTATTCATTTAGAAAAGATGATTTTATTACTTCAGAAAGACATGGTCATTGAAATATATTTATTAAACACATAGAAGTAAAAGAAATAAGGTAAAACTCCTTTAGAAACATGCGAATCAGAGATAACTGTTGTTCCCAATTTGAGCTATTTTCACGTAGGCTTCATTTAATGTTTGTAAATGATGTTTTACAATACATGCTGTTTTGAAACTTTTAAATTTAAAACGCTGTGAATATCTTTGCATTTCTTCATATCTTTGCGTATGGTATCTGATTTTATTTCCATGTATAACATTTGTAATTAAAATAAAATGCAGGCTCACTGTAAAATATTCAACTAATAAAAGCTTTCCCTCTGTCATCACTGCCCATACGCTCCATGGGGAGATGCTTACAGCAACTTGTTGTACAGTCTCAGGATCCCTTTTTATGTAGATACAAACATACATACATGCGTCATCACATGGGCACGTGGCTGGTTTAATCAGTCTTCTAGTTTTGAATATCTATGTTGTTTCCAGATTTTTGCTGTTACATTGGAACCCAAGACTCAATAGCTGACATACACAAAGGCATATAAACACTATCTTTGAGATAGAACTGACCAAACAAACCATAAATTTTTGTGGGGTACTAAAGTCAGACTGCATTTTCTTCCAGGACTCCTCAAGGAGAAAATGGTAATGAACCACATCTTACAACATATTAATAATAAACAGCAATTTGTTTCAAGGGGGGGCAGAGATTTCCTTTTATAAAAGGTATGATGCTTTATAAAATATATGTTTATGGTAGAAAACTTAAAAACTAATTATAAAAATCTAAATAAAAATTCCCCATACATCTCAATATCCCCAAATATTCACATTTCTCATTTTAATGTAAATTCATCGATAGTATTTTCTCCTTGTGAAAAGATTGCACTTTACGTATTATTATCAAACATTCAAGGTCAGGAACAAAGGACTGGAGTGAACAGTTTTGACCAAGTGTCACATGCTCAGTGAGATTTTGTGTTCCCCTGCGTTTAAAAAGACCAGTTCTCAATCTCCATTGATACCACTGCCTCCTATCGATTATGATCACCAATATGCTCCCAGTAAAATCCAGAATGGTTTCCATTACATGATGCCCAGAACCTTAAATGATACACTGTGTAAAGAGGATTTCCATATTATTTTTCCAAACTACTTTTTAGCTTTCACAACACCATCTGTTGAATAATCCTTATCTTTGTCCGTTCTCACTCAAAATATTCTCTTAAATAACTGAGTCTCTTCCTAGGCCATATTCTTCTTTTAATCTATCTGTGTAATTTTCAACTTTGGCTTGAACTCCCCCGTTCAAGCTCCTTCATTCATTCAACGAGTATTTATTGAGCAGCTATTTTATTTGCATTAGCATAGCAGTGATCAAAAGTGACAAAGTGGAGCAAAGACAGAGTGAAGTGGTCTATGCTATTTTATGGTGAGTGATAGGGAAGATTTCCCTGATAAAGTGACAGTTGAACAGAAAACTAAATAAGGAGGGAAGGAGCTATATGACTATTTAGAGAAAGGGCATTTTAATCAGAGGGAAAAGCAAGAGGGGAATCCTTGAGGTTCAAGCAGAACTGGTACATTTCAGGAAGTGCAAAAAAAGTCAATATGGTTGGGACTAAATGGGAGGAAGAAACAGGAGAGGAGGTCAGGGAGGGACTGGGGTCTGGTGACAATGAGCGTGTGAACCCCTGGAAGGCCTTTGGTTTTCATTCTAATGGAGATGAGAAGACATGAGAAGATTCTGAGCCAGGGAGTGAAATTCACTGACATTGCTGGCTGTTGTTTTGAAAATAGAACATGGGGGTTGAGGTGGGGAATGGGCATGGCAAGAATGGAAACCCCACCACTAAGTAGGAGGCCATTGTGATAATTTAGGTGAAAACTTTATGATGTATCAGAAATGGGGTAGTAACATTTGGAAGGGCTGGTGAGGATTAGTTGTGAGCCTCCAGAAACCTAGTGTCACAATCTAATAATCTTTCTATTCTGGATATTATCTAGCCTAGGGCTTAATAATATGTCCCACAAATACTTCTTGAATGAGCTCTTTCATTGGACATCCAAGATCACCGCTGACTGGACTTCCAGGCCAGAGGTCTCTCCTTTCTGCTACTGTCTCTCTACTTTTGGTCTCTTCCTCTCAGAGAAAGTATGCCACAGAGTCATCTTGTTTTCTGTTCTTCAGAGCTTTTCTTAAACACTCCTTCTTCTGGGATGCCTTTTCCATGGACAACTGTCTACCCTTTTAAAACCTGGTGAATATTGTAGCATTCATTGATTTCCCCAACATATATTTGCTGACCTCATATCCTTTGGGCACACTTTTAGGGTCTTGTATTAAATATATCAGTAAGTAAATAAACAAAATGCCTGCCTACAAGGAGATTACATTCCAGCAGAGGAAGAGAGAAAGTAAAGAATAAACATAAAATGAAAGTAAACGGTAGGGTAGGCTACCCTGCCCTAGCAAGGTGAGTTATAGGCAGATGCCAGGAACACACCTGGGATCAGGACTCGGACCTGGGGGCCACGGGCAAGGGCAGGTACAGGACTAACTTGGAGGGCAATTCAGATTCACAGTGAGCAGCTAGAGAGGCTCTGGCAAATATTTCACCAATGATTCTTGCTTAACCATTAAAACAAGTCTTCTGTGTTTCTTATCATTGTTCCTTTTCAATTCATTTTTTTCTTTTTTTTTAAGTTTATTTATTTAAGAGAGAGAGGGAGAGAGTACGAGTGCGTATGAGTGGGGGAGGGGCAGAGAAACAGGGAGAGAGAGAATCCCAATCAGACTCCGAGTCCAGCGTAAAGCCCTTCCCTGTGCTTGATCCTACCCCTGTGACATCATGGCCTGGGCTGAAACCAAGAACTGGTGGCTTAACCGACTGAGCCTCCCAGCTGCCCCTCTTTTCAATTCATTTTTTCATAGGTATCCCTGATATTAACTTTCTAATAAATGTTAAAATAAGTGTACTAGTTTTAAGAATCACAACAACATACACTTATGTAGCATTTTATAGTTTCTGTTGATTTTTAATATAATGATATTTTTGGCTTTGAGCCATGAGTCTACAGCATACACATAATGCCAGCAAATTGTGTAATTAAATGCATATTAACATGAATTAAAATCAAGGGAAGCAGTACTCACAAGGAGTTTATTATTTGTTACCTGCTATGTATATCCGATCAAAAAATCTTAGGGTTCACAAAAGTCCAATTTATTAAATGAGATTTGCTGTCTTGTCTTACATGTACCTAAAATTTTCTATTGTAAGGCTATTTATTGATTGAGTCTGTAATAATTTTGAACTCATAATAAAGAGGGAAAATGTGAAAAAAAAGTCAATAAGGAAGAATATTGCATAAGTGGCAAGTGGGGAGGAAATAGACTCGATTTCCAAGCAATTGTAAGAGCAGATGTTGAAAGGGGCCTGCTTACTACAGGTCATCTGCATAGTTGCATTGAATTTTTTGTTTTTGAGAGACAGAGAGAGGACAAGCACAGAGGAAGGGCAGAGGGCAAGAGAGAGAATCTCAAGCAGGCTCCATGATCAGCATGGAGCCCAACACAGGGCTTGATCCTATGACCCTGGGATCATGACTTGAGCCGAAATCAAGAGTCGGGCACTTGACCAACTGAGCCACCCAAGCACCTCATAGATTTTAGAACCCGCCCCTCCTCACACAAAGTCAGCTAGCTTCCTCCTAGAGAAGAAGCACCTGCCAGAATCTCAAATCAATCATTCAGTGTTAACCTACTACCTCCTTTTCTCCACACCATTCCTCCTATTTTGCTCTAATATTTTCAACCTGGTTTTGGTAAGTTGTTTTTGTCTCTAACACAGAATCATGTGTCTTCAGCTTGCTCAGTGTGATGATGTAAACGAGGCTTTGCTCGATAAATTAACATTATGGAGAACAATGTTTCATCTGATTTGAACACAAAGAATAAATCCCTAACCTCTCACTTTCATTTTTCGCAGAAAGATTTTATAATGCTTGGAGGAAGGAATCTAAATTAGCCTGGTCTATGTAGTCTTTCAACACAGTGGTTGATGCATGACCTGTTCTAGAAGAATGTCAAGTGACAGTCACAGAGTGACCAGTCCAAGAGAAATCAGAGAGACCCTTCTCCTGATACCACTATGGTCTCCTGCACATTCCATGGTAATCTTAATGCCAATAAATCTCTTTCTTCCAATTGTATTACCATCCTAGTGGGTCATTTATTGGAGTAATTATCCCATCTCCTCCTACTATGATATTATAGGAAAATACTTAGTTTCCAATAATCACATTTTCTATGCTGTGTCCTATCAAAATATGAGATAATACTCTCTTTTGGATAGTGTTTTTATTTAAGAAGCAAAATTACTACTTTAAGAAGAATTAGAGAGTATAATGATTTTTTTTTCAAAAAAAGACCTAAACATTCCATTGCCAAATGCCGTACGAAATGCAATATAAAATAGATCGCCAAACTCTCTGATTCAGTTATGGCTGTTAACCCTGCTGGTTATCCACAAAATGTGCATAACTGATGTCTTCTACTGAATTGTGTTGCATGGTTTCATATGACAGCAGAGGGAAATGACTTGGAAAATACAAAAAAAAAAAAAGTATAAAACTTTAGAACAACAGCTTAAAGTGTTTAATGAACTATAAACAGCTTCCACTGTTTAAATGTCTATGAGCAGTGCAATGACAAAGAACAGCAAGGAAGGAATAGAAAACTGTGCAGTTTATAATTAGAGCTATCAAGAGTACGAAAGTGAATATAGAAAGCAGCTACTAAAAGCGAGCTGCTCACCAAACCTTATACAAAACACACACTCGAGGGTGCGTCTACACTAGCCCTTTAAAAGGAAACACATTAAAGCACATTTATATCTGCTCAGTGTCAGCATGTAGGCAACAAAAATGCATTACTCCCAAAGAATGCTTTCTATTATGTGCAATAACATCTATATTATACATCACAATGATGGGCATTATTGTGGTGTCATTGCCCTAGCTTTCAACATTAACACTCTGGGAAAATGGCCTCTTTCGGAGCACCTAAAACTAAAAAAAATGCTTGGTGGAAAACATAATGTTCATCAGTGAATTCATGTTACTCCCAAATGAATTTTATTTGTCAATAATGCATAAATGTGCCTAATGTAGGTATGTCCAAGATTTTTCTCGTTTACTTTTATACTTGGAAGATGTTGAGCAACTTCATTTATTATGAATGAGTTGTTTTAGGGTTACAGTAGTGCTGCTTGGTGCTGCTACTCAGTGTGACTTAGAGTCTAAGAAGAGCCGCGTATGAAAAGGGACAGAGAAGCTGTGCCAGAAACATGTCATATTCCTTATAGTGCCCATAACTCAGTGTCCATAATAAAACAAAACACAACAGAACAAACAAACAAACAAACAGAAACCACTGCTCTACAAGGGTCAGCGCACAGCCTTTGTTCATACCCCAGTGATCTTAACTGCCTTGAAATTACGTCGTCACCACAGTCTGTTATAGGCCAAGGTGTCTGCAAACGTCACTGGCACAATTCAAATACGGATAGGCTCAAGGGAAGTATGGTGCGCAGCCATTTTGATATGAACGATCTTTGATTGATTATAGTTGAGTTCCCTAAGGCTTTTGTATGCGAAAAACGCAGGCTTGGGGCACCTGGGTGGCTCAGTCGGTTGAGTGTCCGACTTCGGCTCAGGTCATGATCTCACGGTCTGTGAGTTCGAGCCCCGCGTCGGGCTCTGTGCTGACAGCTCAGAGCCTGGAGCCTGTTTCGGATTCTGTGTCTCCCTCTCTCTGACCCTCCCCTGTTCATGCTCTG
This sequence comes from Panthera uncia, assembly GCF_023721935.1. NCBI lineage: Eukaryota > Metazoa > Chordata > Mammalia > Carnivora > Felidae > Panthera > Panthera uncia. Next base: position 67,940,955 of record NC_064812.1, read on the forward strand.
TCTCTCTCTGTCAAAATAAAATAAACATTAAAAAAATTTTAAAAAAAGAAAAACGCAGGCTTGAGAATATGAATGTTGTTGGACCGAATCTTGTTCTATTCCTAACAATGTGGTTAGCTTTGCATGTTGACTCAAACTCTTTGAGTCTCGGTTTCCTCTTTTATATAATGCAGATCGTGTTACTGAGTTCACAGGCTTTTATTAGACTAACTTGAATGCATACATACGTACATACATATAAAAAATTCATACATATAGTATTTGAATCAATAAGTAGTAGTTCAACTCCTCAGCCATGGTTCCTAAAGATAATAATGCTTTTTGTCGTTGTTGCTTTTAATGACCTTAGTGGTAGAATCAGAAATTTTCTGGTTGAAATATCTTCCTACCCACACTCAACATGGAGAAAGGAGAGGTCTGAGTGGTTGCAACCACAGCTATTTGGTTCTTCATCTGAATCTTATGTTGGTCAGCATATAACTTTACAGAGTAGTTAATAAGATCAGGAAATGGTGCTTGGGGAGCCCTTCCAGGTTCCAAGGACCCTCCAGAACGCAATGGCTCCGTCAGATCTCACCCTGCAACTGAAGCAGAGATAGTCTGCATGAACCATTCTTATGCTGCAGCCAAAGGACCCCTGGGAACAGATATTGGCGTGGGGTTGGTCATGTGCTGTATGGTGCGTACACCTAAACAGAGCAAAGAACACATCTTTAATTACATCTGCAAAGACCTTTTTTTCCAAACAATTGTATGTTCTGAGAATTAAGACATGGATATAATCTTTTAAGGGCCACTCAACCCAATAAACTTACTTATAAGAAAAAATCAAGCTCTTTCACGTAGCATTAAAAGCCCTCCATCCAAATCTGGGCTCTGCTGAATCTCTTGGATATCGTGCTCAGCCATGCTAAACTGCTCGCCATTTCCCGAAGGCCGGTTCCTATTCACCTCTTGGGCCTTTGCTCACTGCTTATCTGCCAAGCAGTAGCTTCATCATTTTTCTGCTTACCAAATGCAATGCATCTTTTAAGACTCAGTTAAAGCATTACTTCCTTTATAAACTGTGTCCTGAGTCCTGAGCCCACTTTACCCTCTATTATCACTTAGCTCATAATAGAAGTGTTGTGACCCTATTATCATCACATGTACTTTTATTGCATTAGCATTTTGAAGCTCATTTGTAACTGTCTGGCTCCTCCCACTCTCAATCACCTCCCTTCATCCTCATTAGCCTTTTTCTTTTCTTTTTTTAAACTTACACCTCATGGAATTTTCCTCTCCAGAGCCTGGCATGGCACTTGACATACAGTAGGCTTTTAATACAAGATTGTCAAATAACATTGACAACTGAGTACCTGGTATATACTGGTCACCTTGCAGGGAATTTATGGATGAGATAATATTTGCCGTAATCCTCAGAACAAGTCTATAAGGCAAGGATGCCTAATCCTACTTTAACACTGAAACACTAAGACTTAGAGTGGTAAATGGCCTGCTCAAGGCCATAGAGAAAATAATTGGAAAAAAATAGTATTTGAACCAAGGTTGTCCAACTTAAGCCAATGTTACTTTCAGTTAAAAATATTGATCACCCAAACATTGTTATTAAAAATGTGTGTGATTTCAGATAAAGGGTTAGTATCCAAAATCTGTAAAGAACTTATCAAACTCAACACCCAAAAACCAAATCCAGTGAATAAATGGGCAAATGACATGACTGGACACTTTTCCAAAGAAGACATCTGGATGGCTAACAGACACATGAAAAGATGCTCAATGTCACTCATTATCAGGGAAATACAAATGAAAACCACAATGAGATACCACTTCACACCTGTCAGAATGTCTAAAATTAACAACTTCAGGCAACAACAGTTATTGGAGAGGATGTGGAGAAAGAGGAACCCTTTTTCAATGCTGGTGGGAATGCAAACTGGTACAACCACTCTGGAAAGTAGTATGGAAGTTCCTCAAAAAAATTAAAAATAGAACTACCCCATGACCCAGCAATTGCACTACTAGGTATTTATCCAAAGGATGCAGGAGTGCTGATTCAAAGGGGCACATGCACCCCAGTGTTTATAGCAGCACTATTGATGATTGCCAAAGTATGGAAAGAGCCCAAATGCCCATCGACTGATGAATGGATAAAGAAGATGTGGGGTGTAATACACACACACACACACACACACACACACACACACATACACCATGGAATATTACTTGGTGATCAAAAAGAATGAAATCTTGCCATTTGCAACAACATGGATGGAACTAGAGTATTATGCTAAGCAAAATAAGTCAAAGACAAATATCATATGACTTCACTCCTGTGGAATTTAAGAAACAAAACAGACGAACATATGGGAAGGGAAGCAAAAATAAGATAAAAACAGAGAAGGAGAAAAATCATCAGAGACTCTTAAACACGGAGAGCAAACTGAGGGTTGCTGGCATGGTGTTGGGTTGGGGGATGAGTTAAATGGGTGATAGGCATTAAGGAGGGCACTTGCTAGGAGGAGCACTGGGTGTTATATGTAAATGATGCATCACTAAATTCTATTCCTGAAATCATCATTATGTTAGCTATATGTTAACTAACTTGGATTTAAATTTTAAAAATGTATGTGAGTTTTTGAAGTTGATCAGGTAGAATTTTTAAACTATAGAAATCTGGATTTTAGGTAGAAACTTTTTTAAAATAATGTTTGGATTACCTACGATGTGCCAGGTATTATTGTTGCACAAGGGATAGAGCTATGAAAAATAAGTCCAAGTCCCTGCTCTTTCAGGGTCCACATTTTAGTGGGACAGAATGGAACAAATAAATAAAGCTTAGTGATGAGTGATGAGTACTCAGTGATGAGTACTAAGGAGAAGAAAATGATTCAGAGTAAGAAGACAGAGGGATGCAGGGGTCTTTTATAGATGATCATTAGTCCTTTTTTAGAGGGTCTGATAAGGTGCCATTTGAGCCAAGGTCTGAATGAAGGAATGGAAAGGAACAGCCATGAGGCAGTTGCAGAATGACCCTTGTGGGCATAGAACAGCCAGCATAAAGGCCTTGTGTTAGGAAGCTCTGGACAGCTTTGGGAAGCCAAGGACAGCAAGAAGGCCAGTGTCGATGGAATGGAATCATCAACGGGGAGAGTGTGCGAGATCCATCCTAGAGGGAGGGAGGGAGCCACATCCTGTAGTCTTATCAGACACTGAAATTCTCGGTGAGTGAGCTGGGAAGCCATTGGAGGTTTCTGAGCACAGGTGTGACTGTGATTTGACTTAAGTTTTAAAAGGTCTTTCAGGGTGTGAGAGGGTGCAAGAGGCCTTTAGATTGTTGGAGCCAATCATGATAACGGCTTCATCAACATGGAGGCAGAGGAGTTGGGAGGAATCAGTGGGCTTCTGTATGCATACCAAAGCTAGAGCTGAGAGAAGATGCTGTGCATGTGGGGCGTTAATAGAAACAGCAGATGGGGGCGCCTGGGTGGCCCAGTTGGTTAAGTGTCCGACTCTTGGTTTCAGCTCAGGTCATAGTCTCACAAGTCTTAAGTTTGAGCCCCACATCAGGCACTGTGCTGACAGCACGGAGCCAGCTTGGGATTCTCTCTCTCCTCTCTCTGCACCTCCCCTGCTCATGCTGTCTCTGTCTCTCCAAAGAAGGAAAGAAAGAAAGCAAGCAAGAAAGAAAAGAGCAGATGGGAGGGTGACCCTCAAATGTGGGGAGTCTTTAGTCTCTAAATGTTATCTCAAGTCATGAGAATGAGAGAGGTAACCTGTGGTGAGTGGCCAGTCCTGTGAAATGCCGACATTTATAACAGCATTTATAAACTCCTACATTTATAACCAATAGGAATATAATGAGAGCCAATGTGATCCACATATGTATTCTTAAATATTCCAGTAGCAACATTAAATCAAAAGTAACAAAAGGGGCTCCTGGGTGGCCCAGTCGGTTAAATATCTGACTTGGGCACGGGTCATGATCTCGCTGTTGGTGAGTTCAAGTTCCACATCCAGCTCTATGCCTGACAGCTCAGAGCCTGGAGGCTGCTTCGGAATCTGTGACCCCCTCTCTCTCTCTTCCCCTCCCCCCCACTCTCTGTTTCTCGATACATAAATAAATGTTTAAAAATTTTTTTCTAGGGGCGCCTGGGTGGCTCAGTGGGTTAAGCGCCCGACTTCAGCTCAGGTCACGATCTCGCGGTCCGTGGGTTCAAGCCCCGCGTGGGGCTCTGGGCTGACGGCTCGGAGCCTGGAGCCTGCTTCCGATTCTGTGTCTCCCACTCTCTCTGCCCCTCCCCCGTCCATGCTCTGTCTCTCTCTGTCTCAAAAATAAATAAAGGTTAAAAAAAAAATTAAAAAAAATTTTTTTTCTAAAGTAACAAGAGAAAATACATTATAGTATGCCCTTTGCTTATCTCAATATATCCAAAATGCTATCATCTCAACATGTAATTAATATAAAACACAGTCGATCTTCATTATTTGTGGATTCTGTGTTTGTAAATTTACCTACTAGCTAAAATTTACTGTAACCCCCAAATCCATGCGCTCAGCACTTGTACAGTCATTCAAAGACATGCACAGAGTGCTGAACATTTGAGCCACTGGACATACACATTCTCAGCTGAAGTCAAACAAGATGATGCTCTGCCTCCTGGTTTTGGCTCTCACACTTTAAAACAAGTGTTCTTTTCAAGGTGTATTCAGTGGCACATTTCCCACATCTTTTTGTGATTTTTGATGGTGATTTTGCTATTTAAAATGGTCTCCAACCATAGTGTTGAAGTTCTGTCTAGTATTCCTAAGAACAAGAAGGTTGGGATGTGTGTCTTATGGAGCAAACACAGGTGTTAGATTAAGCTTTGTTCAAGCACAAGTCATAATGCTATTGGCCATGAGCTCAATGTTATGAATCAACAATATAGATTAATAGGATGTCTTTAATGAGAAACACACATAACACAAGGTTACATATTGATCGGTAGATGAAAGTGTTGTGACCAAAGGATCACAGGATCGTAACTCTGTATTCCTTCTGGGAGCAATGGCTCAGTATTCACTAATTTGTATTCCCAGAGTATTATGGAACATAACCACGGCAAATAATGCGAGTTGACTGTTTATTAATGAGATCATTTACATGAGTTTTTCACAGTAAGTGTTCAAATTATGGTGTGTATATTACACTAATTTGAACCAGCATCATTTCAAAGGCTAATACTCACCTGTGACTACTGATTACCACTTTGGACATGGGAGACTTAGAACTGCGAGAGAGGAGAAGGAAATAGCAGAGAAGATTAAAAAAGAATGGCCGAAGAGTGAGAGAGGAAAAAACTAGAAAAGTCCCAAGGTGTGGAAGAAGGCATGAAGTGGGAAATTGCACAAAGAGATAGTTTCATTCATGTGGAAAGTTACTGAGACATCAAGGACAATGTGTGCTTTATTTCTGGCCACGTGGCCTTGATCATTTATCTTAGCAAGTGATATGTGGTTCAAAAATGGTGCCTGAGAGCAGGTGAAATCATGATGGGGGTGGGGAGAAATTGGGTAGAAATCCTTTTGAGAAGCTTGGCTATGAAAAAGAGCTTAGATGTAGATTGTATACTTGAAAAGATATTAATGAATGCTAATTATTAGCACAAACACCTAAAAGTGTAGGGAATTGCCGGAATTATTTGTGAAACCCACTAAGAAGGAATTGCTAGAGCTTTAATGTTTTTTGTCCTACATCGAAAAACATCAACTGCCCTTTTTTTTTTCCTTGGGGAGGAACACAGTCATAATGCATAGCAACAGACTTGACAGTTGTATAAGTTGCAACACGGAAAATGAAATTCAAATAAAATCGGCTGCCTTGTGGCAGGGCTTCATCGGTAAAGGAAAGAGCTCTCGCTTTTCTTCTCTAGGCATGTGATTGCAAAGTTAAGTCTTCCGTGGTAATAGCATTGGACTGATTTTCAACTTGACAACTTTGCTCTGCAGGGTGATTGGAAGTAAGCAATTAAAAGCAAAAAGTGTCGACTTGCGTTGTTGCTGATTTTTTATTTTGCGCTGTGTTTCAGGTCAGTCTGTGTATACAGCCTTATGGCACTGCGCACCTGAGCAGGAAAAAATACAAGTGTGCGTGGAATGTCTCACAAATACTGTGTTGGCCAATGTTGGCGTCTCCTGGTATCTGAGGCTTAATTTAGACAGCATGAAGCCTCCATGAGTCATTGGTTTCTGGAGGGTCACTGAAACCTGAGAGAGCCCTAAAAGTACCATTTTTTTTCCATCTTATTAACTACTCTGTAAAGTTACATATTGTCCAAAATGTTTTCAAATGGGAAACAAAATAGTTTCACTTATGCAACCAACTCAGACTTCTACTTTCTTCATTTTGAGTGTGGGTAGAAAAATATTCAAGGAAGGATTTATTTGCGGCTTGATAAATAAGAACTCTAATGTTAATTATTTGAAGAAAAAATATAAGCAGAAATTCTTATTATGTTTCAGAAGTGGTGATCAAAATCCAAAGCATGAGAAAATTGTATAATTTTCTTAATAGATCCTGGTCACAAATGAGTGCTCCTAAAATATAGGTATTGGTTTCTTTATTTAACAATAGTAGTGTTACTATCTCAATGGTGGGTAGGAGAATCCCTTCTGAGAGAGCACACCCTGTGCCCAGTCTTTGCTGGTGAGAAGCTTTGAGAAATCTGCTCTAGGGCAGAGGATGGTTTTTCTGGGCACAGTGTAGAACTCCTCTTGAAAATTTCCTATTTCTCCAATAAAATTTTGCACCTGCTAATCATAAGTAAATGCCTTATACGAACTCGACAAGGACCTAGTTTTGAATATGCCAGGGTCAAAATGGAGTCATCTCATGTTGCAGAGTGATAGTTGACATCAGGGTTTACTAATAAATTCATTCACTTATACCTCCCATTTCTTTTTTAAAAAAGATTTGGTATACCTTATAACAGGCTACAGGAAAACTATTAAGGATTTCCGATGGACACAATTCACTAGGCTTTTGAAATATTTGCCAAGAACACTTTTCTGCAAATGCGTTTGTACCAACACAAAACAGATGGGATCAAGTGCAACGCTGTTTTCCTCCTCTTGTGATAACACAAGAAAAGTAGAATAGGGCACCAAGGAGTTCCAGAAAATTAGCTCTATTATTATAGAACAAAATTCTGAAGCAATGAACGAAGCACTCAGTGGACTAAACCTACTGTGGTACATACAGAATAGCACCCATCAGTAATCTGGTGCTGGAAGAAAATACATCACAGATGATGGAACACACTGGGGAAGTCAAAGGGTGAAACCATTAGCAACATTTGAAGGGTCACTGGACAAGAGCTGGAAGCTAACTGCATCACCCACTCAAGTAATTTACATGGAGCTCATCAGATCCCTTTCATATATATCTGAATTTGTAGCAGTGTATATTTTCTCTTTCACAAACTCTTAGACTCTTTCCGATCACGTGAGGTATGATTTTGCACAGGGAAGACAAATTTGTTAAACAGCTAAACGTTCTGAATATCGGATTCTTAGAAAGAGTTTACATTCTTTCATAGTGTTTAATGGATCTAAAACAGCCCCATACCAAATGCTATATGAGTTTATTTTATTTAGTTGCATTAACTTTTGATGAAAACTGGGCTTTCAGTTTCAGGGACAGCCCTATGTGAGTTCAATGAGCATTATGTATGTCCCACCACCTTGAAATTTAATGTTCATGCTTTAGTCACAAACTTACCATCTCCTTTTGTCTTAGAACCAGATCTTTGTGTGTTCCTCGTGAGCAGTTAAGAGCGTGTTGGTGCGTTTCAGCAGCAACAAGAAAAACAACTGAATGGGGCGGGGGGGGGGGGGGGGGGGGGGGGTGGGCACCAATTGATTTCCGCCCACAGTAATTATCCGATCTTTCTTACTTTGTGCAGTTCCTGTGAAAAGTTAATCATCCTTTAACAATAACCAAAATATTAATCTTTGTAACATGTTAATGATGTTCGGGCCACATTTTAAGAAAGTCAATAAAATGTTGTGCAACTATTTCAACATTTCTTTAGAAGCCTATAGTTTCACCTTTAATGCCTCCATATTCTGAAGAGGCTGACTGCCTTATTGTCGAATTTTCACCTCTTTTGCCTTTGCTGGATTTAGTCAGTACCAGCCAGACCTCTAATGTTATTTCAATGTTGGGGGGGAGTGGTTTAATTCAAATATATTTTCATTTTAAAGTTATAATGACTAAGTACACCTGCTCACTTAAAAATTAGCACCTAGTTAGGCAGTTTTCAATAGCCTAATCATCTTTTGATTGTCTCCACTTGTATCATAGACAGTTCACCTGCTCTTCATCTAAACTTAAATGTTTCCTGTTTACACGTCTGAAAACACTGAAAGATGATAATATTTAGAAAACAAAGAAAACTGAAACCTACATTCAAATACATTATTTATATAATTATCCTGTAATTAAAGTAATTATAGTTTGTGAAAAACTAGAGATTTTTTTTTAATTTTCATTTAGATTTCTCATGGGATAAACTGTGAACATGTAAAAAGCACACACACACACACACACACACACACACAGAAGTTATCCATGATGCTATCTGAACAATAAATAAAATGTTACCTCCAGATTTAGGGATTTGAAATCTGCTTTTTTTCTTTCTGAAACAAATACACGCAGAAAGCCATTCAGTGAGTTAATCCTACAGAAGGGATTACCTAGATTGAACTTTGGGAAATCTTTAATCCTCTATAGTTTCAACAGCAACAATAAGAAAAAGTCCCAGTTACACCTTGCTGAGCTAAACACTGGCACTAAGGATAGTTGGCCATGTCATACAAATGATGAGGCTCCGGCATTTCCTACAAGATTGGGACGGTGTCAGATAAGGCCATGAGACACGAGTGTGCTTGAGGGTGTGCAGAGGAAATGCAGAATTTTCAAAGAGGCCCTGACAAGCACTCACAGTGGGATTTTCATTATCTTCAATGAGAAGGCATATCAGTCAGTTTTTTGCTATACAGTGCCATCCGCATTACTGCTTTTTATATGATTTCAAAGTGGACAGCACAGTTTGTGTCCAGTTTTTCATTCTAAATATCCTATTCAATAGTTATTCTTCTTTTCTATACCTTTAAACAGATTTTTTTTTAAACCACAGTGAGATCACATCACACTTTGGGAGCATTAGCTTGAAAGTGAGCTAATAGATCTGGCTCTTAGACCATCTTCAGAGGCTCCTTTAAAAAACACTTGGAATTGAACCACATAAGTTTTATTTCCTCTATGTTTTTGATCAAGTTTTATGGGAGGAAGCGAAAAGTGCTCAGAATATCTTCATGCAGTTTTCACAGAGAGATTCTATATTCTTGTATGTACCCCCACAACACTTTCCAAATACCTGGCTTGAATTCTGCGTGTAAGGACTCGGGTTGTCCAATTGTTGGTTTTAAGACTCGATCATCGCCATTGAAGTCAAGGGGAATGCAGATGATGAAAAAACGTCTGTGTCTTTGATACTTTTGCCTTCAGGATACATTAGTGACAACATCCTGGTGACACCCATCGCCAGTTGTCCACAGGTCACCCAACACTTGAAGCAGCAGCCTTTGCCATCACTCATTCCTTTGTGTATTGACTTCCACGGTTCCGAAATTCCCAGAACAAGAGAGGAGAGGTGAAGTAGTCAACAAGGCTGCATTCCCAAACATCAATATTTTCTCAGATCATGACCCCAAGGCCTGGAATATCAAGCTGAGATGAATATGCTTGGCCAGAGGGTCAAATTCACTGCAAGTAAGAGGGCAAGAGCCTGAACATCGTGATCACTTCTCTGCCAAGCATCCTCTGTCCTGGACCCCTGGAATTCTGCCATCTGGAAGGCACACCACACATGTGCCACTCAAACCATCCTCTTATACTGCTTGGATTACTTCTCAGGTTAAAGTATTGAACTCACATTACCTGAAAATGACCTTCTGTGAAAATGGCCTTTACCAGGAACCATTGGTGTTGTAATTGGTAGAAAAATGACAGGGTATTGAAAGGATGTAAAACTTTGTCACCTGGAAAAACAAAGAGAAAATCAGATGCTAAAGATGCTGATGAAATTGAAGTGAAATTTAATATATTAGACTGTGATAGATGATCTCTACGGAGCTGGATTTCAACTGGAGTATTCTATGCTTTTGTAAACAGCTTTTTAAAAGAGATAGAGTAGCACATAATGTTTGATACACTCAGACTACCAGTTAGATAGTATAATCTTGGCAAAGAAAAAAAAAATTCAGTAGATCAAAAAACTGCTTTCCTAAAAATATAGGTAGTCTGTCAGGAAGGAAAAAATGAGAGGAAGTCTGGTGAATTCACATTGCCAGTAGAAACAATATTCCAGATAACTGTCTTCAGAAGAAAAAAATATAATATGGGATATATTATTTTCTATAATTCAGAATGAAAATTTAGAAGACAGCTATTTTGTTTTTGCAACATGTGTGTTCATGCATTCATTTGTTCATGAACCACAAAATATATGGAGTGACTTTTATGCATCAGACACTATTAACATCCTGGGCGCATAAAACGAAGTCTCTACCCTCAAGGAACTTGCATTTTAGTAAAGGTACATTTAGAAAGTGATGAAGAGAAAGATTTTATAGGTTTTATGCCAGATAGATTTTATCACAGGGATACTGCTTACCAAATTCATGCCTCAGGAAATTTCAGCAAAATAGATTTTTTGAAAAGTTTACTTTTATGTTGTGATATAGTCTATATTGGTACACATTTGACTTCTTACATAAGGGAAAGTAATGGAATGAAAAATCAAGGAAGCATAAACTACATCTAGACATGCAGTGATCAAAATATCTGTCTGCATGTTTAGTGAGATCAGATTTTATAGTCAACCTCATAATTTCCATGAAAATAGGATTGGATATCAGCCTGACCCTCCACAATAGCTTCAGGGGCTGGAACAATTCCTGATGCAGAGTTGGTTATCAATAGATATTTGTTAAATGAATAGATGGATAGATGAATGGGTGGATGGATGGATGGATGGATGGATAGGAATCATAAAATTAAAGTAAAAGGTCATCTCATTTTCTACTTCTAAACAAAGAATTAGTGAAATAAATCCCTTTTTCTCAAACAATAAATGTAAGGAGAGTTCCACTGATTGGGTAGTGTTCATGGCAATAATGTTCTGGAAGTAGCAAAAGTAGAGTTTTACGTAGTTCAGTGAGCACCTAGGACTAACACTGATAGGGGGAAAGGCCATGAATACAGGCAAATATAAGGCGAGTTCCTAAATGTAGAGGTATAGCCTGCAATCTAGTCTTGTGGAAATAATAGCCCAATTTCAGTGACCAGGGTAAGACTCGAGAGATCTTAAACGGAGTAAATTTCAGGGACAGGCTGAGTTGAAAACAGAAGCAACACTGCTTGTCAGCTTAAATGTGAGAATTGGTTCCAGATGTGGTAGTTGGTTTTAGCAGTGGGCCCCCAAAAAGAGGCTAAGAATAAATATTAAGTGTCTGCCTGATTATTTTCTCACCCCTCCCACCCAAGAACATCCCTTTCAGTTAACCTTCACTGAGGTTTTCATTGCATGGAATATATCTATCCCAGTCCCTGATCTTTGTGGGCCGTTGGTTTCCCTGAAGTTCAAGAACAAAACCACAGACTGGAAGGCTTTTTTTGTAATAGTCACCACTTATTGTGCAGTCAGTGTGTGTTACTGTGTGAAGTGCTTTATGTATATTACCTCACTTAATCACCACAACAGGTAGGGGTTATTATTCCCATTTTACAGATCAGAAAACTAAGTCTCAGACAAGCTAGGTAAGTTGCCCAAGGCCACAAGGTAGAAAGTAGAGAATCCAAGGGGTGCCTAGGTGGCTTAGTTAGTTGACTGACTCTTGGTTTTGTCTCAGGTCATGATCTCACGGTTTTGTGAGTTCAAGGCCCGTGCAGGGCTCTGCCCTGACAGCACGGAACCTACTTGCGACTCTCTCTCTCCCTCGGTCTCTGCTCTTCCCCCACTCGCGCTCTCTCTGTTCTGTCTCTCTCAAATAAATAAAACTTAAAAAAAAGAGAGAAAGAAAAGAAAGTAGAGAATCCAAGATTCAAACCTAGATCCACCTGACTCGGAAGTCTGCTCTTTGTCTCCGTGGCTTCCCTCCTGTCTTCTGAGTCTCGGATCCACTTTGTAGTCATTCCCCCAGGGCACACTGATACCCACTGGCTCGACTCTAAACTGTCTTCCCCAAGTGTATGAAGAGATTAACATTCAGCAAAGAACAAAAAAGTAAAGTAAAGGCCAAGGCCGGAACAATTCATTCCCTACACAAAATTCCGACTTAGCTCTTAGAAGGAACTGGAGGAGAAAGAGATTTTTCTTTCCTAGTTTATCAGAAACTCCATATTCCCTGGCCAAGATAAGAGAGTCTGCACACTCTTTTCACATTTCATGCACTTAAAAAGGCTTGATTTTGCATGGGACTTAGCCTGGCAAACTTACTTGAAAAAAAATGTATCTAAATGAATGTCTAAATTTAAAATCTACTTGCTCTTCCCTGATTGCTTCTGCCTAACAGAAGTTAGTGCAGGGAAATTCTTCTTGCTACCTGAAACTGACATCTTCATCTCGATTTGCACATATGTGTGCATATTAATTTAGCCATTTTGCCATTTTGGGATTGCACCTAGCACACAGAGTCTTGAATCTTTCCTCCTTAGGGGTTTGGATGTGATGACAACCCTGGGTGTGGAGCCCATTCATCACAGAGCACACATCAGTATCGGTTCCATGCCGTGTGTAGGTATTTTTTAATTAGCTTTTTCAGCTCAGGAAGAACTAATTAGGGGTGTGCACTTGAACAACGATCGTCCTGAAGACAACAAATATTTCATCACGTTTCTCCCAGGATGGCTTTGGATAGAAAGTTTGCACTTTCTTGATTTTAGACAGCCCAGAACCATCCTGCCCCTTCATTTACGTTTCCCTGACATGTATATGTACTAGATCTCTATCTATGTACATAGTATATAGTATATGTACTGTAGCCACTTCTGCATTTCTCACCCAGGGTCTTCTTTGTCTACATATTCTCTGTCTGAAATGGCTAAACGCTTCGTGTATCTATCTTCATGTTTGGCTGAGCCACTTAGAAGTAAGTCTCACAGTCTATTTAATCAATATGACAACAATTCGTCACCAAGTGTTCATCAAACACTTACAAAACTGTCAATAGCACTAGACTCAGCTGTAGGGAAAATAAATAGATGCAAAGTAAAAGTCAAATACAAAGCTTCTGTCCGACAAGAAAGTTACTGTCAGTAATTCATGTGTTTGTATGTTCCAGTTACAAAAAATTATCTATGTAATTGGCCCCACTCAACTGATTTTTACCCAACAAATGGAAAATTTGTGTGGTTCAAAGTAATATGTTCACATATATCATAAATATAAACTTTTCCCCCTACAGATAATTTGAGACTAGAATGGAATAAAGCATTAATTTTAGGTACCAAAAAAAAAAAAAAAAAGTGTGAATGAGGAATTGAAGAGTTCTGCTTAAATTAGAAACCATATGACTGAACAAGAAGTTAACTTTGTAGTGGACAAACATTTTAAATCTCGATTTCTCATCTGCTACCTTGTTGCATCCCATGCAATCAAATGACCTAAACAGAAAAAGTGCTGAGCTACAATTAGTGGGCCTCAGAAACAGAACAATAGGGGTAGACTGATGAGTCCTCATATGGCCACACATCCATGGATATTACAGGATAATTTTAGAAGTTCACATTATAGCCAGTAAATGGACATTGTAATTTGAAGGAATTCTACCAATTGTCCGCATTTATCGACAGTATCCAAATAGTCGGTTTTGTTGCAAATTGGATGATGCTAAATATTTGAGGGTAGTAACATCTACTTCTGTTCATGATGTTCATGGCACCATACTAATAAACAAATTTCTAAACATTTCTCCCCCATATTTTCTCTTGCTATTGGGTCACAATTGCCTGGCCCGAGGCTAACAGATTATTTTACTGGGCTTCCACATTTAAAAGTTGATGGCCCATCTGTTTTCCTGTTTTACTGAGCTATTTGTCTGATTAAACCCATTGTTAAACAAAACAACTCAGTATGGCAACTCAGAATAGCAGTTGTGTCAGATTGCAATTCACACCTTTAGAAAGGGATTTAGGAGAACAATATTGTTTTGACACATCCCTTTCACTTTTAAATCTTCATTCAGATTTATGGCTTTGCTCCTTTGTTTTAATCTTGACAATCTGGAGGAGTTTTAAACTGAAAAAAAAAAAAAAGTTTTATGCTCATTTCATTGTTTTAAAAAGATATAATTTCAGGGGTGCCTGTGTGGCTCAGTTGGCTAAGCTTCTGACTTTGGCTCAAGTTGCGATCTCACAGCTCCTGGGTTCGAGACCCACGTCGGGCTCTGCGCTGACAGCTCAGAGCCTGGATCCTGCTTCGGATTCTGTGTCTCCCTCTCTCTCGGCCCCTCCCCCACTAGTGCCCTCTCTCTGTCTCTCAAAAATGAATAAAAATGTTAGAAAATGTTTTTTAAAGATATAATTTCAAAAGAATGGAAAGGACCTGAGAGACCGCCATTTTATACCAGCTGAGGTACAAAATTGTTAGGACCCTTGTCCAAAAGTACACAGGCGGCGAGTAGCACAGTGAAGGCCTCCTGACCCATGGACCTGTGATTGCTCTGCCCAGAACTCCCTGTTGAAGGCATTATTCCAGGTTCACTGCTACTGAGCTACCACTTTAAGAAACGAATCACAAGACTCATGGATTCTGCTACTTTACTTTTATAAATTCTTTATTTGATCAAAATATTTGATGATTGGCACTTAAGTGTCTCATAAAAGACTGCACTCTTTTATGGGTTTCTCAACATGTTAATGCTAGTAAAATATTACAGATTATGACAAAAATAATACCATATATGGTGCCTTTAGTGATTCCATGCTGAATTCAAAGGATACTTAAAATGGCATGTGGGGAAGAACTTTCCATCACTTCTGTTCCTGCAAAATATGTTAATTTTTTTTCTCCACAAGAAAGTCGTAGAAAGTTCTTCTCCTGTTTGTCATTGAAGCAGAGTAAAGTTTAGGTACCATCCAGTCTCAAGGCAGGAAGATGGAAGGCTGATTTCTGGAAGTCCTAAACACCTTCTATTTATAGACTTGTGCTGGTCTCAAAATAATGCTTGTGTTGGTAAATGTCTCTTGGTTTATGGATGTTGAATTCCAGCTTGTTTCAATTTAGTCCAAAGCAGCTCCTTGGTGTCCAGAGCAGGATTAGGCACCCAGGGAAGCAACGCATCATTAACATTAGTTTTCTGCCAGTTCTTTAATATGCTTCGAACTGCCTCAGTTCCAGCCATTGTCCTCTCTGCTTCTTCTACTGGCAAGCCCCCCTACGTGTTGTTGAGGTCAACATTCTGCTCAGTTGTCAAGGTAGACCTTAAATGTGACTATTCTCATGAAGCTTTACCTAGTATTTATCCCTTCCTAAATGAAATTTATCTGTATTTCTGTGAGAAGTGAGAGGATTCATTTTCAGAAATACCAAATAAAAGCTGTGCTATCTAGTTAACAATAGGTTTACAACCTACTGGAAATATGTAAGAATGTAAGAACCGCTCCCACCTCCCCAAGCCCCCCCGCCCCACACACAATGGAGTCCCAAACCCTTAGACACTTCACTTCCTGGTTCTTCTTCCCCTCTCTGTTTCCCGAGCTTATTTTTCTCCGGCTTTGCAATGAGCATGCGCCAAAGAACTGAAGTTTCTGATTCACCTCAAGGAAGGTACATTTGTTCCAATCAGACTGCTTTTTGCCTTACCTGGGCATAGGCGACTTCCGGGTAAGGCTGTAACCTCTGTAGTACTCAGCCAATGAGGAATCAGAGATGGGATTTGTGTGCTAGGAGATAAATTGCCTGCTGTAACTGCCCCAGGTGTGTGTGTCCATCAGACACCTGCCCTTGCAAGAACCTTGATTCAAGACCTCGCGTCACTGTGCTCCGAGTCTCTGTGTCCCTCCTTTGAGGGAATGTATCTCATTCTACTTTTGTTTCTTTATAGCACCAAATACAATGCCCTGCATAGAAGACAATTATAACATATACTGGCTAAGTAAATAAATGTTTATCATTATTTAGTCAAATGGCCGAGTCCATAATATTTTAATATTTCCGTAGAGGCCACTTCTAGGTAACAGACTTGAGCAACGGAAACTTGATGAAAGCAAAAGGGTCCACAGTGACCCCCTGCCTGGATACAAGGAGGCCCATCAGGTGACCTACCCCAAAAGAGCCATAAGCCCTATCTAACCAATGGGCTATTTACAACGAGGCACAGGTACCCCCCCAAAAAAAGGAAAATTCCATAGGATTCCATACCTCCTCACCTTTCCCCTTTAAATGCAATCTCCACTCACGGCCTCACTGCAGTCTCTCTTTGCTGTCCTACCCAGCGCTCACTTATGTTGTATCCTATAAACTTCTATCTCCTTTGTTCTGCCTTATGTGAATCCTTTCACTGCCTGTGCTGGCAGCTTCCACAAGATCGGAAACCAGTTTCCAGGTGACAATATCCCTCAGCACAGTTATTCGTTCTCTACTCAGACATCTGTAGGGTTGAGGTGAATAACACTCCCCAGTTTTAACTTTTATTTATGTCTTAGTATCCTCACTTAAAACAGTACACATTGGGGCACCTGGGCGGCTCAGTTGGTTAAGCCCCTGACTCTTGATCTCTGCTCAGATCATGATCTCACAGTCATGGGATTGAGCCACACCTCGGCTCCTTGCTGAGTGTCAAGCGTACTTGGGATTCTCTCTTGCCCTCTTGTTCTGCTCCTCTCCCTCTCACGCCTCTCTCTCTTTTTCAAAATACATAAATAAACTTAATAAAGAAAACAAATAAGTAACACAGTACACATTGCGCCATGAAAGTACAAAAATAATCAGATATCAGGAAGAAATCATTTATTCAGGAATGAATTAACCGATTCTCTATAAGCATGAGGGAAATATATGATTTTTTTTAACACTCTAGGAAAAGTAAAAAGTATCTAGTTAAAAGATTTTATTCCATGAGTGCCTTCAGCTCCAGCAGATGCGTCTCCTAAAACTGGAAATGTTCGATTCACCAATATTTACTGGATTGATAGAAGTTGGCAAGTGTAGTTGGCCATTGTAAAGTGATTCAGGGAGTAAATTTTACTCAGAAATTGCTTTCCAGAAAAAGTCACAAAATTCTTCTGGGGCATGATAACAACTTTTCCCCCCTCCCTTTCAAACCATGTAATGTGAAGTCTTACTTCAACAGTTCAAAGTTACCATCCATAAATCCACAGGTATCTGTCTATATATGCATACACGGTACTTCACTTTGCAATGAACACTGAAAAGGAAATACTTTCTATTTTCGTTTAAAGGAGAACCACACAGAATGTAGTTTCAATGCGCAAATTTAGGCACCTTCGTGAAACAAAATACTCAAAAATTTTCAATTTGCAGGGTACTTAATCTGTCATTCTTGGTCAGCTCTGATGTGACCAATTTTGAGTGCTTGTTTTGAATTGGGGCACCCAATTTTCATGAGTGTTATTGATAGAACCAAAACGATACTGATCCTTTTACCTCTAAAATGCTTGCCCTTTGAGAGGTTGCTAAGAACAACATGTTTTCTTTTCTGAGATTATCAAAGATTTGAAATTCTTTACTACATTCTTTTTACTGGCATACATGACATGACTGGATTCTCAGAAATATTTAGTTCAATCTTCTGTATTTTGGGTTAACTTGTATCAATATTACAGTGAAGTCTTCCCCTTAAAGGAAAGTTTCTTTGTCTCTCTTATTCTCTGTGTATTTCCGGCATGCAGCAGCAATTCAAATACTTTTGAGAGAGGAGTGACTTATTTTTTTAATTTTTTTAATGTTTATTTATTTTTGAGAGAGGGAGAGAGAACGAGAGCACATGAGCAGCGGAGGGGCAGAGAGAGAGGGAGACACAGAATCCGAAACAGGCTCCGGGCTCTGAGCTGTCAGCACAGAGCCCGATGCAGGGCTCCAACCCACAAAGCATGAGATCATGACCTGAGCCGAAATCGGACACTTAACCGACTGAGCCACCCAGGTGTCCCAAGGGAGGAGTGACTTCATGATTTCTAGCAGACATGTAATGCGCTCAGCAGGATACCACCAGATTGCAATGATATTTTTTAAGGTATTGGATAAGCACATGATTTACCCTTTTGTTAAAAGGCCCTGATCCCCTGTGTGTTTTTTCCTTAGTGTATCTTTGGGTTACCATATCTGAATAATATATTTGTCCCTAGGATGAAGAGATATCCTGTGGAAGGCCCATCTATGGTATCACACAGAAATAGCTTTACTGTTAGACCTGAAATTACTTTGTGTCCAGCCTGATAGGTAGAGGTGTTTTAATCTCTATCACTATCTCCAGTGACAAGCACATTGCCTAGAAACTAAATAGTAATAGTAATAGTAATAGAAATAGTAACAATAATAATAATAATTCATTGAGTTCCTCTTATGTTTCCAATGTTGTTAATAAATATTCTTCACAATAATTCTGTAAATTGGATACTACTATTATCCACATTTTACAGATGAAGAGACATTAAGCAAGTCATTATACAAATATATATATAAAGTATACAAATATGCATACATATCCATATATATACATTATTATTACAATATATATATATTGTAATATATATAGTGTATATATATACATATACAATACAATATGTATTGTACATATACAATATGTATATATATACACTATATATGTTGTATATATAGTAATAATATACATAATTATATAAAAATGTATGTATGTATACAATAATATACATAATTATATATAAAATTATATAAAAATAATAATAATATACATATTACTACTATATATAATATTATATATCATATTATATAATTATATATTATATTATATTATATTATATTATATTATATATATTATATTATATACAATATATATAATATATTTTATTATATATATACATAATTACAGCTGTGATAGTTCTACCAAGAAAGTATAGAATGTATGAAAGGGGCATAGTAAGGATTTGGGATCGGGAAAATCCTCTCCAAGGAATGTTGAACAAGAGTTTTAATGAGAAAAATTGGTATGAAAGGCAAACATGAATAGGATACTGTCTCTGTCCTCAGGGATCATATGGATT
This sequence comes from Panthera uncia, assembly GCF_023721935.1. Classification (NCBI taxonomy): domain Eukaryota; kingdom Metazoa; phylum Chordata; class Mammalia; order Carnivora; family Felidae; genus Panthera; species Panthera uncia. The sequence goes on from NC_064812.1 coordinate 67,960,267, forward strand.
ATTCAGGGAGACATACAGGAGTGAACTAATGCATATGACTTAAGTATTCTAATAAAAGTACAAAGAGCAAGCTATGCATGGAGAGTGGAGAAAACAATCAGTTACTTAATTCCCTGGACTTCAGCAGTAATCTTTTGTGATTATCCCAACCTTCCTATGAAGAAAGAAGGAATTATTATTCCTGTTGTCAGTATGAATGCAGAGAAAGGAATACTGAAGGCCAGTGACTTGCCAAAAATGCACAGTAAGTTCATGGTGGGGTTGAGTATGCATTCTCATCAATTTTTGTTTTCTAATATTACACTAGTAACTATTTTAATTAAATATTTTGAAAAGTAGATGTGCCATTTTGGCTTGCACACATTTAAGAACATTTCTTACAATAAAAAATCAGACAAAGCAATAAGGTTTCTTTCATTCAAACTTTTCAAAATATTTGTCAGTAGAAGAGGTAAGTAAGAATTGAGTATTTATATTAGCTCTAGATGAGATCATTTCGTCTTCCCATGATCCAGAAATTTTCAAATGCAAGCTTGCAAGAGTGAAACAAAATCTTCCTTCATCATCTTGAAATAGTCACTAAACCCATAGATTGGTAGATTGAGAATCCTTATTACGTCTGCTTTACAACAAACCCATTTTTTGATGCTGACAAGCCTACAGGTATATAAGCTGTCGCACCACTGTCCACGTGCTGCTCTCGCTTCATTCATGGCCTCCTCTCTTCTTTGCTATCAGTTCCATGGTGTTTTCCACAACAACTACAAATATCTGTGCATTACCTTAGAAAGAAAATCTAATCTTCTCCCCCACCAAAAACAAAAACAAACAAAAAAAAAAGAAGGCAAAGAAAGAATGTCACCACGTAGGATGGAAGAGTAGACCAGGTATCTGATAGTTAGCTCTTCACAGACAGCAAGTACTCGAAAACAGTCACAAACCCACACTGAATCTGCATGGGTTCCATTTAACAAAAATTATCGGACTCAAAATAAATCCATATTTTAAAAGCCTTGTACAATATTTCATGTGTCAAGAAGAAGGAATATCAGGGCGCCTGGGTGGCTCAGTTGGTTGGGCTACCGACTTTGGCTCAGGTCATGATCTCACGGTTCTTGGGTTCAAGCCCCACGTCGGGCTCTGTGCTGACAGGTCGGAGCCTGGAGTCTGCTTCAGATTCTGTGTCTCCCCTCTCTCTACCCCTCCCCTGCTCATGCTCTGTGTCTGTCTCTCAATAATGAATAAACGTTTAAAAAATTTTAAAAAAAAGAAGAAGGAATATCTTTCTGAGTGTAATCCCTGGTAGAACATTGGAGCATCCCTTACAAAACCTTTAACAGTTAGCAAAATTTATATGTACCATGGAATTAATTAACTTCAAGACTGTGAGACTTACAGGGATAGAATTTCGAGACACAACCAAATAGCTGAAAATATGTGAAAAAGAAAGGATATTATAAGCAGGAAATATGAACAACAATAAACAAGTGAATGCCTTCAAATACAACAAAATATTTCTCAATGAAGATTGTGTCTCTTTAAATAGAAAACATAATTGTTGCTACTACATAAATGTTTTATTTGGTAGAATGTGTTTGCTAGAAAATTATTTTGCTTCTTTATATCTATAATTGCTTATTTAGAAGGTTTTTAGAATTATATCAAAAATTTTACTTTTGAAGCATATAGAGTTTATTTTTATGCAATTATTTGCCACACTAATAAAATTTTAGCTCTATGTAATTTTCTTTATTTCTATAAGAAGAAATTGCAAGTTATTCAGAGGGAATTATCTAAATATTAAAAATTTACAAATACAAAAAGCTTTAACAGTCGTATGGAACCTTTATCTTCTAAGTATCTTAGGAAAATAACTGCTTCATAAACATTTCTACCTTGTGAAGGAATCCTATTTTTTTCTACTTTACATAAACATCAAGGAAAACAACTTAGATTACTGCTTACTTTAGTCAAAGAGGTTTTGGCTATGAGAAATAGATCAATTTCAAATTAGTTCAAGAAAATGGTGTGTGTGTGTGCGCCCATGCATGTGTGAGCATGTGTGTGTGTGCCGGGGATGAGAAGTGGTTGTCAGAGACTCAGGCTTTGGACAGCATCCAAGAAAAGCAAACGCAGTACAAATGGGTCCCATGGCCATTGGAAAGCTACCAGGAACCTAGGTCATCTTCCCTTTCACGTACAGGCCTTGAATTTGCTTCTATGCATATGTCACTCATTATTTTTCTCTGTGTGCTTCTCTATTCTTCAGTCTGCCTACCAAACACCTTCTTTTGCTTCCTCTTTAGTATATGCATGATCCAAAATTGTCCATTCCATCTCTCAAGACCAAATGGATTTCTAATTCTAGAATACGCTACCAACTGACTTGAATTTAAAATTTTGCCTCAATTTCAAATTCCCAAGGAAGGAATCCAACTGATCTTTATATCTTTGCTTAAACTAGGTCTTATATAGGTTATTAAGACATGTCTACCCCTGCTTCCATCAGACATGTTAAAGAAGAGTTTCTCATTTTGAAAGGGCCCTGTGTGGAGCCCTTTGAAGAAAATTCTTTAAAACAAAACCTTTTAAAAATGAAACATGAGATCGTTGTTAAGGAAGACCCTCTAAAATATAACCCCTTAAAGAAAGCCCTTTAAAAATGAAGCATGGGGACCGAGGTATGGGTTTTAGGAAAAAATGGTGTTTCTATAACCACCTGTCAGGAATATGTGGACCATTTTACAGAAAGCCCATCGCTGTCATCAGATTGTCAAAGTGCCCCATTTCTTCCCCCTACCCCCACCCAAATTAAGAATCCCTTCTTTAAATCACTTCTTTTAAGCGTTTCCCCAGTTTTTCCCCCTAATTGCATCTTAAATTATTAGTAGCAATTATCGAGGGCCATGGAGCAAATTACCGAGATAGATAATTATCATGTAACAGATACTGTAGAGTCATTTATGTTGTGTTGTTTATTTTTATTTTCTTTTTCTCTATTAATTTCCTGGCTAATTGCTTTATGTATCCTTTTTTACACTAACAATATTGTTGGTAATAATGACGTAAAATGAAAATCTGCCCAACAGGGCTTCTGTAAACTAATCAATGAACATTTATTGAATATCTATAGTATACTTAGATTGCTAGAAGCTACGGGGTACAATAGAAAAAGAAGTCTCAGTGTACGCTTCTGGAAATCTTACAGTCTAATTAGAGACATGGAGCATCCAGACGTGAAATTGCTGCTGAGCAAGAAACATTATGAAAATGCTAAGCTATTTGTGTGAAACGGGTCATACAGGGTTTGGAGCTTGAAGGTCCTCTCAAGCTCCTCCCCACTGTACACAGCAGGGATCTGATATAAATATAAAAAAGTAAAAGTCTAAGCCAGGGCTCTTTCCGGTATACCAAGGTTGGCATGAATCATTGCACAAGGAACTAAAGAACCAAGGTACTTTTTTTTTTTTTCACGTTTATTTATTTGTTCTTGTTTTTATTTAAAATTTTTGAAATGTTTATTCATTTTTGAGAGAGAGTGTGAGAGACAGAGACAGAGTGTGAGGAGAGGAAGGGCAGAGAGAGAGGAAGACACAGAATCGTAAGCAGGCTCCAGGTTCTGAGCTGTCAGCACAGAGCCTGACATGGGGCTTGAACCCACAAACTGCGAGATCATGACCTGAGCTGAAGTCGGTTGCTTAACCTACTGGGCCACCCAGGTGCCTCTACTTATTTATTTTGAGAGAGACAGAGACAGTGCAAGTTGGGGAGGGGCAGAGAGAGAGAGAGAGAGAGAGAACCCCAAGCAGGCTCCACACCACCAGCACAGAGCCCGATGCAGGGCTCAAACCCAGGAAGCTATGAGAGCATGACCTAAGCTGAAACCAAGAGTTGGAGGCTTAACCAACTAAGCCACCCAGGCGCCCCAAGAACCGAGGTATTAATATGGGTGGACAATGAGAAAACCATTAAGCTGGACTTTTAGAAACAGAGGATCCATATTAATGAGCAAAAAGGTAAGAGGTAAAAGGAGGCAATCAAAGGGGCCATAGCTTTCAGCAATGGTTAAAAGTAAGAGTCAGTATGGAGTGGGTGTGATTTGAAGAATCCATCATGTAGTCACAGAAGGAAGGAAAAAAGGGAAGATTCAGTACAGAAACCTGCTCAAAGGGAGGTGAGGTCCATGCTGGGGCAGAGGCAGGGTGTGAAATAAATCATTTATCTTCTTCGAGATTTATGGCCAAAGGCTATTAGCGTTGTCATGCATGCTTTTTGTTTAGTTTTGGGTTTAGTCCCTGTGTTGCCACATGTGTGCGTGCATTGAGATAGATGGTGAAGTTGTTTAGGGTCATTGAAGGGGAAGATATATAGCTTCCCCATCTTGGTACGTCTGCGTGTGAATTTTGTGGAACTAATTCAACTGGTGGTACCTGATGTCAAATTACATAATCCCCTTATTCCATTCAATTGTATTGCTTTCCAGTTTTGTTTCGTATAACGGCAACATTTTCTTCACACATCTTAGATTCAATTTCTTCGCTTCTAAAAACGAGTTTTTCACATCACATCTTAAAAACAGTATCACTCATATTTTATAACAAGATAGCTAATCAAGGGCATTAAAGTTTTTCAAACCATGTGACTCTTGGAACAGAAGCTGTATTTTTAACTAGAAAATAATTTAAAGGGCTGTACCTATAAATAAGCTGAATGCTTTGAGAAAAGATTTCAAAAATGACCCTTCCTTGGGAGTAAATTTTATAATGAAACTAACCAAAAATATGATAGATATGAAACATTCACAGAGAACACCTTTTTCAACAATGTCATACCAAAAAAAGTACATTTTCAAACCTTTTCTAAAATAGAATTTTATGTTAGTTTTTATTCCAGTATAGATAGTGCTGTTTTCTTTCTCTAAGACTATTAATCTATAGACAAGAAATATGATGGGATATATATTGGGTATTCAAGACAGGACCCACCTCTGACCAGTCTCCAATTCTGCTGAAATTAGAGACTCCGTGAATAATAAACTTACCTTCTGCATTTTACTGAACACTTTATGGAAAAGGAAGAAATAGATTTCAAATACCTAAAATCTTTGATTGTCCCTTCACATATACACTTTCTGTTATCTCAGAGGTAATTGGCTGAAATATAATTATTATTCATCATCTATACTGAAAAATTTAAACAGAAGGGGCAAAAGGGTTTGCCCCCACCCATCCCTCCCTACACAAATTACTGCCTGATTCTAATTACAATTTTAACCACTAGCTCCTGATTATTTTACGGGTGGTGAGGTAATCCAATCAGGTGGATTGCAAGCTCATGTTAAACACACCACACACAGAAATTAAAGTATGACTGATGGGCTTTAAAGCTGTTAATCAATATGTAGAGATAGCCAGTTCAATTCCTTTGTTTCCTCCCTTCTAAATCATTGCCCAAAGCTTATTTGAAATTCTCATTCTTCCATGTAAGGAAATGTAGGTGTTGGGCTCACTTGTACCTCTTTTCCAATTTTTCAGACTCCCAAGTTGGCTGAATTAGGTCTAACTTGTTGTTGTTTTGTTTCGTTTTTTTTTTTGTTTTTCTTTATTAGAGGATTTGAGGGAATAGTATATTCACTAGGTATATTCACAGGTCAAGACGTTCCAGGTTTCATTAATGTGTAGGTCTACAGGAAAGTTAATCTGCACCCATAAGATATTCACTCTAAGATACACTGGGTTTATTTCTTGAAGTACCTTTTTAACGGATACATTTAGAAGCATGCAAATAGCCAATTATCTTTACCTCGAAAGCCATTAAAAGTCTACCTGCATCAGGGACAGGCAACTGTGGTTACACCATGATTACAAATTGGCAACTTACCCCTCAGTGCTTATAAGCACTAAGGCAGGGATGAGGCACATAAGCAATTAAAAACATTCCCAAAATCTAAAGTGTATTTTCCTTTGAGAAATGTTCTTGGTTTCGGATGATGCTATATATGGAGTTTTCAGCTGCACATTCTCTTGTGCATGAAAGCAAGCCATATAATTTGGAGACATCTTAAAAGAGCTCCAGTAGAAACAAATGGACTTTTATTTTTTGATCAGCATACTCTCATTTTTCTTCTCAAAATTAATGGGACTTGGGGAGGTGGGGTCCAGATGGCTGTGTGAAATATGTAAGAAGAATTTTGGTTTAGAAAGTTATTTACTTTGTGATGAATTATTAATCTTTTTAAAGACTAAAGGTGAGAAGGAAACCTTAGAAGGAAAGAAGAATTAGCCATTTTAAGCAATGATCTTTCTCCTAATATAGATTTAGGACACCAGTTTCAATCCAGTGAGTTTTGGTTAGAACATAGAGTCTGTCGCATGTAGCAATGTCTGATTTCCAAAACTCATGAGATTTCCCCATGATCTGTTTCAAATAAAGTGAACATATATAGATTGATTTAAATACAAGTCCTTTTTAATTAATTTTCAGTGGTTTGTAATTAAAGTGGATGACCATAAAGTGTTTTATTTGTGATCATAAATCCATGCGCGTGAACCAAAGTTTTAGACTTTTGATTTGGTCCCCATCTCTTAATTATTGCCACATGCTTGGATTGAGGCATGAACTTTTACTGTTGCCTGGATGCATGGACTCCTCCTTGCTCTAATGTCCTGCCCTGTCTAGACTTCCAGACCCAACTCCATCCTTGCCCTTGAACATTTCACATGTCTATTGGTTTGGTCCCAACCTTCATTTCTGACCTGGACTCCTTCATTGAGTGTTATATATATATATATATATATAGAGAGAGAGAGAGAGAGAGAGAACTTTTATATTTGATACTGAATGTAACACATTCTGCCATAGATCCTGTCTAGCCTATGGTAACCATGGCGTGGCATGGACAGACTTGTAGAATTACTTTCCTGTTTTCAAGACAGTGGGAGGGCTTATAGTTGCTGTATCTATGATTTTATGAAATATTAAGATATGATTGCTCATTACTATCAGGTATGAGAAAATAAACATGGCAGAAAATTAAAAATATATATCACGGATGATGGGGGGATGGAGTAAAGAAACATTGCTCAAAGACCTAAGTCTGGCATTTACTGTTACCAATGGCCTCAAATTCTTTCCTATAAAATGAGGGATTTCCAAGCTTAGATAACTTTTCCTTGCTCAGTGCTTACTGTGTACATTGGCTTCCTTCTCAATTTGTCTTCAATACAATTCTCCTAGGTATGTGCCATTTTACAGATAGGAAAAAAAGTTTAGCAAGTAGGCAGTAGAGCCTAGACCCAATCCCCAGCCTCAGGTACATTTTCAGGCAATGGATAGACTCCTGCTTAATCATTTCCAATGAGAAGGGACTTTATCATAATCTATCTTTCAGGTCTACCTGATTGTCCATGGAATGTCTTTGGTGGGTCTCTGGAACTAGTGTTCACACTGACTTGAAAGCTCATTTAATATGAATTCACAAGGCCAAGTTATATACATCTTGTAGTGGGATAGCTTAGCTGGACCTAAACTGAGATCAATTGAGTTATAATAGATAGGGGCTAGTGGAAAGGGAAGCAGCTAGTACATGATACTTTAGGGCAGATTTAAGGAGATTATGAAAAAATAGAGAATTATGAAATAGTTCTCATCTAGTCTGATAAACTATCTCTAAACCCCTATATAGAGATAAAAGGACCATTCGGATGAGGAGTCTTGTGAGATTTGGGATGCAAGCAACGGTGTCTCAGAGCCCCGGGGACTCAAAAAGTATCAAAAGTGGGGGATGGGTTTCTCCCATTTCTACATGGAATTCAATAGCTTCCTGCGGAGGATCTGCAAGGAACCCCACCCAGGACAGCAAACAGGTGAGGGGAACCAGTGGCAGCAAGGCCACTATGGAATCATTTCTTCAAAGGACTTGTATACAATGGGCTTCAGGGAAGACATCCAATGAAAAGAAAAAAGCGGACATTCCTGAACATTTGACATACTTTTAGATACTCCCAGAAGTAACTGGTGCGGATTTAATAAAGAGTGCTGATGTGCAACAGTCATGTACATAGGGGCCATAGCCAGACAAATTTGGTTATTATATTAATATGACCTTGCTGATCATATCAGCTGGGAATGGAAAGCCTAAGGATATTCTCTCTTCTCTCTCTCTCTCTCAATATAAACATACATAGTATATGTTATATACTAGTATACTCGTGTGTGTGTGTGTGTGTGTGTGTGTGCGCGTCTGTGTGTGTGTTTCCCTCTGATCATACTTTTCAGGTGTGGATGGAATTCCTAAAGCAATGCAAATTTCAGTGCAAATGAATATCACTTCCATTTTTATTGTACTGAGAGAAATGTTGTAAACCCTAACACTTTATTAATTCCATTAAATGGTGATAATATATGCCTGTTAAGTGCCTCTTTTTTAGGATTAAATCATTTCCTTTAAGTGACCTGATTTTGGTCTCCTATCACAAATGATTCACAAGGAAAATGAAAGATGCTAAATAAGGTCCCTTACAGTGCCTATGATAATAAGAGCTGCCACCTTGAAGTTAACACACCGCATGAAGGGTTTGGTCCTCCCAGTGCATCACTCGAATTCCTGAATTAGTAAGTGGTACACACCAGGGTTAGAAATACTGTTCACTTTCCCCAAGTATCTGATGTGTTTGAGAGGTGGTGAATGCTAATGCACCTGTATCAATACGAGGGCCTTCTCCTTCTCCTTTTATTTCTGTTCTGCCAGGGTGAGGGTGGCCTGTTGGCCACCATCTCTTCAAATTCCACCTCTAGTCTGTATTTCAGACACTCACGAGAAATGTTAAGGAGGCAAAAGATAGACAACCTCTACCCTAAGATCAGAGATTCTTTCCCTAATTCCCTTTGGTTTTGCCAATTCCTCAAAACCCCATAGACCCCTGTATTCTGAGTCTTGGTGCTCAGAATGGTGCTTGAGGCTTGCTGAACTCTTAAAGGTAAACTGTCAGATCATCAGACTCTGTCCGATCTTTCCTGGTGGCCGATGAACTTGGGTTTTCCTTTGCCTGCTCTCACTATGGAGATCTGCCTGATTTCTCAACTCTAGACTCCCATTTTTAGCCCTCACATATGATCCCTCTTTATTCCCAAACAAGGTACCCAGAAAAGAAGTTGACTATAAATAAAAAGACATTAATAATTTTAAGTTACAACAACACTCTGAATCTAACACTTAAAAAATTAAAAAGCAAAATGTTAAATAACAACCTTAAGGAATAGTTGGCAACATCTCCCGGCTCCAGCTTCCTTCTATTAGCTAATAGAAGTTATGCTAACAGCTATCATACTTTGAGTGCACACAGGTCCCAGTGGGGTCTGGCATTTCTCACACATAATCTCATTTAATTCTCTTTCCATCATGCGAGGTAGGTATATATAATATCATTTTACAGGTGGCAAATTAAAATGTACTCTATCTTTCTTGCCTCCTACAATGATGTAAGCAATTTGATTCAATGAATTCCTATAACAGTGTGTCCTTTTAATTACTATAGTAATTCTAACTTGCTAATTCAAATAAATCCTTAAATTCTGGAATTTCAGGTTTGAGAAAGAAGTTTGGGGATGCCATTAGTTTCTCCTTAAACCACGCTTAATGCCAGTGTGGTCAATGCCAAAGTCCAGCTAGAATACATAGAACTAAAGACATATTTACGGGCCTTGTCCCTGATCCCTTGTACAGGGGGAGAGGAAAAGAGTGGAGGTCTGGAAGATAACTGGATGATTCTATGACCACCCTGGACTGACACAGTCCCTGAACTATTTCAGAAGATCTAACCCAAGGGCTGGGCATGTTTCTGAAGAAAGTGGGGAGAGGTGAGCTTTTGTTGTGTCACTACTGTCTGAGAGTTTAGGCTTCGTTTTGCTTCTACCTGTCACTCAGGCTTAGGTGATGCCCTTTGAGTTTCTCTGTCTTGCAATGTGGTCAAGTATCCTTTCAAATCACAGGGGAGGGATCTCATTTTACCCTAAACCTAGCAAAGTCACACACTTAAGACTCAATCACTCATAATGCAAACCACCCTCGTGGGGGCTTCTGTGGCTCCCAGCACTGGGCTGTCCTTGTGACCGGGCGTCGGGGAATTCAGAGGACTCAGTATGGGCTGCAGCAGAGCAAAATACCCTTCCAGTCTTCCCTTCTCCTAGAAAACTTAAAAAAAAAAGTTTCCCCTATAAAAGTTACAATAACTCATGTGATTGATACCAATCTCATTTGCATTTAGTAGAGTAATGAATACATTTAATATCAAGGATTTACCAGAATTTATTGTGCATTTATTAGATTCCATCCTTTCAGCATATTTTGGCTATAGAGCCCGTTGCTCATCTTGTATAGCCACCTGTTGAAAGGCTTTGTTTATTTTATTCATTTTAATGATTCTACACAGCATGTGTCTTCCAACTACAGAAATCTTGGACCCTTGATCCTCTAACCAGTAAGGAAAAGCTAACTACTACGAAAGAAAAGTAGCTTTCTAGATTTCGGCCTCTTGACCTCTTGCTGTGTGCACTGTTGACTACCTTCAATTTGAGTTGAAATTATTTCTAACCTGCCTAATATCCAACAACACAAAGCATGTCCATTGCATGTTTCCTCCCCGGGGTTCAGTTTTGAGACTTTGAGAAAAGTTTGGGAGACTAAGGAGAAGGCGGTCAGATTGGCTGAAACAGCCACCGATCAAATTGTCAGCTTCTTTGCTAGTCAAGACACAAAGTAGTTAACTGACCCATGACTTTCGGATTGTGAGAGAAAATAATTCTATGGCATAAGACGGAATCCGTAGAGACGGGCTGTGCAGTGCTATAAAATGGGAGATCTCTCCTTTCCACTGCAACAATTACAGGAGATGCACATGCCCAGGTGGCCGGCAATGGCAATGATGAATTCTCGATTGGCTGGGAAGACAGCTACCGAAAGCCTGAAGCCAAATGTAATGAATATCATTATGGATGTGCCAATGCTGCGCACAGACAGAGAAGTTATGGCTGCAGCCTCCAAGATTTACCGCACACTGGAACTTTCCCCTCATCACAATAAACTTTAGGGAAGAATGGCTCCAATCTGGTAATCAAAGTTTCAAGGATATCGCACTTGACACTCTGACAATGGCCCCTTTTCAGGCATAGGCACAGTCTTTACCTCAGAGGTACTCAATTTTTATTGAAAGAATAAATAAATATCTCCTTGATAATTTTGTGAATAAATTGCGAAGTCTAATGCTTCCAAGCGTGCTTAGAAAAGTTTCCTCTAAGTAGCTTTCATTATGTAGGAGATTAAAATGAAGGTGTAATTGAACTTTAAAAGAGTTCTCTGTAGTAGTAGAAAACTTCCAGTGTGAGCTGAAATTATTTCAAACCAATGTACAGGTTTAGTCAAATAATCTACTAACCCAAGACCTTATGTCCTTGGCAGATGATGGATATAGTTCATCGTCAAACAAAAGCTGGCTTGTGCTCAGGGAAGGCATTTAATGATTCTGAACACTTCATAAAATGTGTGGCTTATATTTTATTTTAACTCATTTCTATAACTTTTAATATGCAGTCTGGTTTTATTTTATTTTTAATGTCATTTTTCTGTTTAGAATTGTTTTAACGTTTTTTATTTATTTTTGAGAGAGAGAGAGAAAGCGTGTGCACACACACGTGTGCGCGAGCGGGGGAGGGGCAGAGAGAGGGAGACAGAATCCTAAGCTGCCTCCAGGCTCCGAGCTGTCGGCATAAAGCCTGACGTGGGCCTCAAACTCACAAACTGTGAGATCATGACCTGAGCCGAAGCTGGACGCTCAACTGACTGAGCCACTCAGGCGCCCCTCATTTTTCTATTTTAAAAACATTGACATCATAGATGTTTCCCTTCTTTATCCTTGAAAATTGTTGGAATCATCTGTAAATAATTTAAAATGATACAACATACATTTATAATGTTATACAAAATGTATAACCTGAATATTTATTAGAATATTTACTGAATATAACTGGAAGGTATTTATGTTTTTGAAGAGCTATATTCCTACATGCAAGTTATGTAATTTGAACTCTCTTTCATAAAATATAATGTGTGGTGACATCCACAACAATGACAAAATTTAGTGATTTTTTGAACTGGAACATCGACTTCAGTGTTTTAGTGGAGAGCTGTTTATACTTTGTTGGTTAAGTAGCAGAGAAGAGCATACTGATCTTGAAGGGACTGGCTTATGGGTGGGAGAAGATGGCATCCTCAAAACTCCTTCGTCTTTCTCAGTTTTTAAAATAATAAATGCTGCAAATACTTTGATCCCGTAAAAGAAATTGTTGTGTTTGGTAACTTCTATAATGCATAGCAAGTGGGTAGAAGTTGCATGCATTTCTGTCCTAGGTGGGCATTGCAGCAATAAGACAAGTAGAGGAAGAGGAGAACCCTAGGATAGAAGCTTTGAAATATCCATATTTAAAGTGATCGACAGAAAAGGAGATGTAGAAGAAAAGGGAAGACAATAGGAATGGATGGAGAAGAGAATAAAAGCAAAGCCAAGAAAAAAATGTTTTTCCTACACTAGGGAGTAGTAAAATTATCAACAATAAGTAGGAAGAACTCTTCTCTGAATCTGATAGTAGACAACGATGACCTTAATAATAGTTTGAGCTCCAGCTCTAAAAGCCTATGACTATTCTAAACCATTCAAGCTTAAGAGAATTTACCCCCTACTTTTTGCCACAATAACCTATTCCCGGATCCCTCTAAGACTCCCAAATAGTAACGGGAGGCCACAGAAAAATTAAGTACAAATGCTATCTAACTGTATTTTGATTAATTATTTCAAAGTTTATTTATTTATTTTGTATTTATTTTGAAAGAGAGAAAGTGCAGGTGTGGGGGGGGGGGCGCTTGGGGGGACAGAAAGCAAAGAGACAGAGAGATTCCCACGCAGGCTCCGCACTGCCAGTGTGGAGCCCAGTGCTGGGCTCAAACTCACAAACCACGAGATCATGACCCAAGCTGAAGTCGGATGCTTAACTGACTGAGCCACCGGGAGCCTCTCAATTAAACTTTTATGATGATATTAACATTGCATCTTCAGATATGGAGATAATTTGAAAGATGTAAATAAGGTGAATGTTATTTGTATATAACAATGAACAATCAATAACTTTCGAGCAGTAAACCTTGTATTAGAAGCAATGATGAGTTAGCAAAGAATTAGTTGTTTCCCCTGCAATTGGGAGATTTACAATGTTAGCTGCATGGAAGTTGAAAGAAGGGAACTTTACAAAGAAATTCATACACTGGATAACTTTAGACAAAGCTTGTAGATACCATAAAATAATTAAATGAACATAGGAAAATGTGTTTAATGAGTGGCCTCTACTATTAAGTAGTGGACTAGCTTTTGAAGAAAAAAAGGGACCAGTGATAATGTGTCAATCAGAGCTAAATCAAAGAAACAAAAATCACTCTCGCTTTCCGAAACAGAATTTAATGCCAAGAATTAGTTATGTAGTTGATAGCAACAGAGAAGCCAGGCCCAAGGAGGGGGCGTCCATATGTAATTCAGAGAGTAGCAATAGAAGGAGGCTGCTATCCCCTTAGCTGGAGGGGCCAAAGAGAAGAGGCAATATCCTTAGGCTCCTTAAGGGCTTAGGCTGAATAATGACTAGAAGACAAGCAGTCTATAGGCCTAACTTAAAAGGGTCTTCAAGCTCCGAGCGCACCCAAGAAAACCTTTTGGTAGTTATGCCTCCTGGAAACACTGGTTAATGGAATGAGGGCAAAATCCTTCCAGCCTTGCAGTCTTAGAAAGATTTATGGACTATTAGAATAGCAGGGTGGGAGTAGATCATGTTACTTTTCATTTCCCCTTTAAGAAATAAGTTATAGGAACAGTTTATATAGGCTAAAACCTGCCATTCTCCACGTATTATGATATCTTCTCAGCCAAAATGCCTCCTGTAATAATAAGAGTTAATTTCAATGAGATACAGAAAGTGTGAACCTGAAAATCTGACCTTCAATTTCAAATTTGGACATGGCTCCCAAGAGTTCTCATCAGGTAATCTTAACCATCTTTTGGTGAACTCTAGGTAGCTACGGCATTTATCACCCACCTACTAGCACAGGAAAGATCTCTAGCTCCATTTGCGATCATTCAATAATTTGTCACCTTAGTTAGATCATGCCAGTCCCTCATATGTAGCATCAGAATCAAGTCAAATATTCATTTAAGGACATCTTAGGTGTCTTCACCTCCGTGGTTAGGCACAAATCCTAATAGAAGTCCAGAAAACAAAAGAATAAAGCATCTGCAGGTCATTTTTACTCTGCATTCAGGATTAGACAAGCTGAAAGGGCAATGCTATCTAAGAGGTCAGCAAGACACTTCTGCTCTTTGTGGCCACCAGTGTCTGGGGACCCTGGAAGTGCACTTTTCCTGGACTGTGGGGGCTCTGGGATGGTGTGGCAGGGTACATGGGAACTGAGGCTGGACAAATAGGTCAAGATCAGAACCTGAAGCACAGCTAAGTAAATGGCAAACTTTTGAGAGTTTTTGAACTTGGGGTATTCATGAGCAAGGCTGTGTTTTAAGAAAACAATAATCTAAAATGGATGTTGGTGATAGACTGGCATTTGCCCACTGATAAAATTCTCAGTATAGTTGTTTAATTTTGCATTTTGACCATGCAGCTATTGTTTAATTGTACTTAATTGTATAAAGTTATATTTTAACTTTTAAAATTATTCCAAAAGGAACCAGAGTAAAAATGTGGTTGAAAGATGAAGAAATAAGTGATTTCATTTTTTTTCTTAAACAAAAATAATGTCACCTATACTCTGCCTTCAAAACTTTTTGGATATGTATACAAAAAGAAAATACATATTTCTGAAACTCTATCATAAACATGTCACTGATGACCATTTTTCTTAGTTGGTCTGCTAAAATCTATGAACTTCTAAACTAACTAATCACCAATTTAAATATACCTATTTCCAAAAATAATGTAAGGGGGCTTATAGTTTAGTAAAAGAACAAGAAGAATCTGTTTTTTTCTTAGTAGTATTTACACGAAAACTTTCTGAACTATTTGTGATGCAAGGGACACATCTACAATGCTCAAAAAAAAAATCTCTTATTAGCTAGATATGAATTAGGTCAAAGAAAACATGCTTTATGTTTTAGTTTCATCTTAGATTTCACGGAAAAAAACAAACAAACTCTGGGAATCAAAACCATGTGTGACATATCTGGGACAGACACATACGCAAACAATGATTTTGTTATACTGCATTATTTCCCCAGGAATAGTCACATAACATATTACATATCTTTCAAAGAATGAAGCTATTCAGAATTGATCTCTTTAGGCTAATATGGATTGGCATAGTCTGTCAGCACAAATCCTATCATTTGGGGAAATCTCAAGATAATAAAATAATTTCTCTGCATGTTCTGCAACATTTGGGACGCCACTTTCCCAATCTTTGAGTATCGTCATGTTCCTTTCAAGTCCTTCTCTTCTTATCTCCCAATCTTTGCGTTCTTATACTTTCAATCTGTCCTTCTCTTCCTCCCTCCCTCTTTGCAGTTTTTTTAGTCTTTTCATCTTTGAAATGAGATTGGAAAGCACAGGCAGCCACAAGAAAGTACATGGTTCATTTTCTTCTAAATATACTCAAATTTCTATTCAAAATAATAGCTTCCTTCTATAATTGTTTTAGAAGCAGTAAGCTGACTCACAAACCACAGCTAATAACTAAAGCAACTCAATTTAGCCCTTTCTAGCAACGGCCTAAGGCACTGGCTAATGGTGAGAGAAAGCCACAAAGAATGTTCTAAGGGGGAAAAACAACTACGATTAAATAGCTTTTGTTAAACTAATGTTTTAAAAGGCATATACTACAATTTGAAGCAACCAAAGTTGGCAGAAGTTTCTAGAAGAAAGGAATGAGGAAGGTCATTCTCCTTCCTTCTCTCACACCCTGCACACACAGGACCTCTGATTCTAACTGATCAAAGCTAGGAAGATGGATTGGGCTCTAGTCAATGAGGTTAGAGTTTTCAAAGGATTACCCTGTTAGCAGGATTTGTAGCTTCACAGCCTGTCTCTAGGACACACAAGAGACTGATAACCCCCAAGGAACAGAACTGGTGTTCCCGGAGAGATTTTGATACGTTTTGAATTGTGTAACATGAATGTAGGGGCCAACACGACTTTAAATATATGTCTACAAATTCTTTGACACTCCTCTCCTCAAGAGGCATTGCTTAATTCACCTCCCCACGAGTGTGAGCTGAACTTAGTGATTTGCTTTTATCAACCAAAATATGACAGAAGAATGGGATGTCACTTCTAATATTGGGTTATAACAAGCCCGCAGCTTCTGTCTTGAGCACTCTTTCTCTTTCTGGAGTCACTCACTGGGGAGTAAGCCAGATGCCATGAGGTGTGAGCAGGATGAGAAGAGGTCCACGTGGAGTCACCTGAAGCATCTTCTCTCCACAGGAAGTGAAGAGAGCTGAAGAGATGATTCAAAAAACTGCAGCCCCAGCCCCAGGTGAACAACTTGACTCCAACCTCGTAAGAAAACCTGAGTGAGAATCATCCAGTTAACCCCTCCCAGTTTCCCAACCTTGAGAAACCTGGAGAAAATTTGAAATAATAAATGTTTGTTGTTTAAACTGCTAAATCTAAATCTCAGAGTCATTTGTGATGCAGCAATAGATGACTAATACAATTACCAGACTGAAAATATAAGCAAACAAATTAGTTAGTTAATTAAGTAAATGGAAATGGGAAGACCTGTACATGCCATGTGTTCTCTTGGACTAACTTGCTTCTACTGTGCTTGAGTGGTAACAACGTTGAAACTGCTCCCAACGGGGAGGTGATCTGTCTTTTCTTTCTGCCACTGTTTCAATCTCTCTGAATTTAAAGAGTAAAGGACTGCTCTGAGACTGACCTCTCTGGCCCAGTCAAGTTACTTTGTTTGGCTCCTCATGTGTCTTGCATTTGGCTTTGCAGGCGTATAGGTTACCTGGCCCTGGCAGAAGAGATCTTTCCTACATCTGAAAAGACCTGATGACACTGTAATGGGATTTTTCTACTCTCTTAAAATGGACAGAGGGGAGGAATATATATGTGTATATACACACACACACACATATGTATACATATATATATTTCATCTTCTTTTTTTATTTTAGAGAAAGAAAGAGAGTTCACAAGCAGAAGGAGAGAGAGAGAAAAAAATCTTAAGCAGGCTCCACGCTGAGCTCTGACTCAGGACTTGATCCCACGACCCTGGGATCATGACCCAAATGAAATCAAGAGTCAGATGCTGGACTGCCTGAGCCACCCAGGCACCTCTTACCTTTCCCAATGTTTCTCCCCGATATCTGACCCAAGTTAGAAAAAGGAATGAGATATACAGCACTTTAGGTCAAAGTGGATGTTGTGGCCGTCAGAATATGCCACTCATATCTATGACTTCAGGGAGGGTAATTAATGGATAGCCTTAGATATTGTGTTCTGAATCCATCACTGAGCCCAAACTTCTCATGGCTACTCTCAGTGAAAGGCAGAACATCGTAGGGATGCAAAGGTGGGTCCATTTTATTTCTGCAAAATAAGGAATCTGTCTGACAGGAGATTTCTCTGACAGGTAACTCAGGCTCAAGAGGTTCCTATTGGCCTGGCCAAAAAATTATTAAAGATTTATGTTATTTTTGGAAAGAGAGAGAGAAACATCAGGGGAGAAGAGCAGGGGAGATAGAGAGAGAGAGAGAGAGAAAGAGAAACTTAAGTGAGCTCCACACTCAGCACAAAGCCTGATGTGGGTCTCGATCCCATGACCCTGGGATCACAACCTGAGCCAAAATCAAGAGTCAGACACTCAGCTGACTGAGCCACCTAGGCACCCCATAAAATATACGTAAAATGTATTGGAATCTGCTAATCTGCCTGTCTCACCTTCTCTTTCTCCTCCACAGGGGAAACTGTCCTCCTGACCCCCTCCAGGTCCCTCCCCTCTTTCCATCACATGTGTTTTTCCCAGTAAATCTTTTCACATCTAGCCTTGGACTCTCTTCACAAGACCCAACTAACACATCCTTCTTTCATTTTGAGGCACTCAGAATAGCTGAGCCTTAATAAAAAAGGAGCTCTTTACTGGGCCATGTGCTATATCACTAGAATTCTGGATCATGGTCTGGGGCCAATAACCTAAATAGTGAGTAAGTATTAATTTGCCTTACTTTGTTCTCTGTGTACATATGTAGATCACAGTTTTAACAGCACAGGTAGTTGATCAAAGCTAGGATGGACACAGATGGCTGGATTCCTACTAATTCTCCTTTGTCATAGTCGGATCCATTATATATCAGGGCAATGCTATACCCAACCAAAAATAAAATTACTTTTTTCATGCCTGTCTTGCAGATATATTAGCCACTGAGGTGTAAAGAGAAATGATTGGATAGAGCTTTTTGGAACCTTCTGTAGAGGGAGACACAGCTTTTTCTCCCTTTTCTCTTTCCTCCTGTCTAAAATGAAGATGTGAGAGCTGATATTTGAGAGGTCATCTAGTGAACACAACGTGACTCTGAAAATAGAACTCACACTTGAAATATGGTAGAGAATTCTTCTTGTTAAAGATACAATTATTTGAAGTCATTGTTGTAATCAGTGGAACCCAATTCTAACTGGTGGACAGATTCAATTATTTATTAGTCTCTGACCAATTACCATCTCTATATGCTAACTCATTAATTGCACTCCATTGACCCCAAAGGCTGGTGTTGTTAATAGCACCCCATTTCAGAAAGGCTTACAATTTTATTTTAAGCAATACCAATGTAGAAAAATTTGACATTGTGAGTACTCCATATTAGAGAGTGGTTAGTCACATTATAAAAGATTTTATATCCCAAAGGGATTTACTTTAACATTCTATTAAGTAAAGTCTACTGTATTTCAATATTAGTTCCTATATCATTAAATTCATGACAGATACTGCTGTTGGGGAAAGGAAGAGGAAACCTGTCAGAGAAAGTTACAACTAAATTCTTTAAAGTTTTTCCCATTGAAGAGGAATGAGAGAGGGAGATAAAGGCACTGCTAATGGAAGGCTGTTATCACCACCATTAACTCTATCAATTTTTCACCCCTACCTGCAGTAGTTTGTTAGAGAGCTTCTGACTACATTATTCACAAACCTGTAATAGAGTCTTCTAGTTGTCTACCAAAATCTGCTTCCCTTCTCGCATTTGTCCATAGTGATAGAGTTAAAGCACAGTGATGATGATCCAGATGGAAGCTGTATTTTCCAGCCTTTCTTGCAGTTAGAGTTGGGACTGAAATTAATTTATCAGATTTATTTGCTAAGAAGAAAATATCTTTCACTAAACTTCTCCTCTGTCCTTTTCTTGTAAACTGAAAGAGAAAGGTGACCACCACCCTCAGCATTAACTATGTAGAGGAGGACAAAATGGAAGGGACTTGGATTCTCAAATTATTCATTAGAACAGAGCTGCCCCACGCACCTAGATTACTCACCTCATGGCTCTTAGGGGAAAAATATGTATCTTCTTCAAGTCACTGCAATCTGAAGCTTCTTTGTTCGAACAATTTCACCTTCTTCCTAAATAATAAGCTTAATAATATGGCTTTGCTTATTACCCTGGAATCATTTTTTTTTAAATGTGAGGGTGTGTGTGTGTGTGTGTGTGTGTGAATGTGTGTGTGTAGGCTAAGATACTTTCCGGATCTCTAAGAACCACAGATTCATCCATATTCTATTTCCCATAGCACAAATACATTAATACCTTAGGAATTCAGATTAAAGAAACAAAACCCATGAGAACGTATTACAGTAATCTTACCATAAACAATAACCTCCTCCCTTTAGTTAACAATGTTTTAACCAGCAAAGATATAGTCTGTTGTAGAATTATTTCTGGGTCACACAAGTTCAGAGTTTCTTAAAGGAGGGTGGGTTCTGGGAACCACCATGGATAAGAATCATGTGGTTTGAGAATCGCGGTCCTAGTGGATAGTGGATCACCATGGCCCTATTTCAATAATGGCCAGGGTGGATGAAATGACGGTTTCTTTAACCTTAGTGCTCTTATGACTTCCCTGAGGATCGAGTTGCTCATCAAAATCAGATTGCCTCTGGAGTTGTGGTTCTTAGTCTCATCAAACCAAAACATTGTTTGCAACAGGTTACCTTCCCTGCTAAAAAGATACGCTATGAGATAAAGTTGTGGTAAAAGAGCTCCAAGTAGACTGCTTTCACCATTAGTCAACATGGTGAGGACACGTTGGTCCATCTCAGCGCTTGGCCATACCGGTATTACTTTGGTTATTTTAGTTATATTGATAATAATCCATTTTGATATTTAGTTAAAGTACTTGAGATGTTCCTTGTATATGATTACACATTAAAATCCAAATTTATTTGGTTTTTATGAACATTAAAATAGATGTTTTATGAGTAAAACCCAACTTTTGGAACAATCCTTTTTCACAGGACTTCTTGGACACATTAACAATATGTAGAATTTTAATGTAATGTTTATGTTATAGAAGTAGTATGTTATAATTTTTTTTTGTTTTAATTTATTTTGGATTGAGAGAGAGACAGCATGAGTGGAGGAGGGACAGAAAGGGACAGAGACACAGAATCCTGAGCTGTCAGCACAGAGCCTGATGTGGGGACTGAACCCACAAACTGCGAGATCACAACCCGAGACGAAGTTAGACAGCCAACTGACTGAGCCACCCAGGTATCCCTAGAAGCAGTATATTTTAATTGAAGAACTCAGAAAAAAATAAAGAATAAGACAAAAATGACCATATATCTGGCTACCCAGAAATATCTACTCTTAACAATTTTGGTATTCAGTAAATTGTAATAGAAGCCCCGAGAGGAGTCTGTACAGGACCCAGCAGATGCACAGAAGAAGCAGTGGTGTATTTCACACAGAGAATGAGACACGTGAGAGGAAGGGTGACCCTCAAAATTCAGTCCTGAGAAATCAGTAGGATGCTCTGAGTGGGAAGGAATGCGGATCCCCTCCCTGACAGAGGCTGTCATCTTAGCTTAAGTAAGAAATGTGTGTGAAGGAGAGAAACAGCAAGTGAAGTAACTTCAAGAAATTTTCTTTGCAGATTGTGCAAAAAAAAAAAAAATACAAAAGGCATACTTGGAGAATAATTTTATTACAGGTCATAGCAGGTGGCCCAGATTTAAATATGCCACTCACTGTGTTACTCACTGTACCTAGAGGGTAATGTGTTTACAAAAGCCCCATGAAATAGATTTATCATAACTCCTACTCCATAAAAGAGGAAACTGAGACTCAAAGAGGTCAAGTGACATGAACAAGGTAATAAGTGATAAAAATATATATATATGTATATATATAGCTAAAATTAAAAATTATGTGAGTGTTGAGAAATGTATAGAGTTGTCAAATCACTACGTTGTACACCTGGAATGGTTACAACATTGTATGTCACTATATGTCACTAATAAAAATTTTAAAATAAACAAATGAAAAAATATTAAAAAACAAACAAGAAACTCAAAAGTGTTATGGGGCAGGGGTCAGGTGGTGGGGAAGAAAATGATGTCTACCTGAGAAATTTTAACTCAAAGTAAAGTTGGAGATAGGCCAGATACAAGGTACACATCTGAGAGTTGGAACTTTTTTTTTTTTTTTATAAAATTTTTTTTAACGTTTATTTATTTTTGAGACAGAGAGAGACAGAGCATGAATGGGGGAGGGTCACAGAGAGAGGGAGACACAGAATCTGAAACAGGCTCCAGGCTCTGAGCTGTCAGCACAGAGCCCGACGCAGGGCTCGAACCCACCAACCGCGAGATCGTGACCTGAGCCGAAGTCGGACGCTTAACCGACCAAGCCACCCAGGTGCCCCTGAGAGTTGGAACTTTGTAAGAAATGAGAAATTATTAGACTTGTTTTGAGAAGGGAATATAATCCAATTTGTTTTCGAATGTCAGGCTAGAGCAGTGACAATGGAGACCAAGAGAACAGTGAGGTTGCTGTTGCGGCAATGTGTCTCAGGGATGAAGAGAACCGGGACCCCAGGGATAGGAGCATGAGGCCCATCCAAGCCACGGGGGGTGAAACAATCCATAGAAGTTTGTAACTGATAGCTGGGGGTAAGGAAGGAAAAAGAGAATGGTCTAGGTCAACAACTCTCAGGCTTTACGTGAGCATCCGAATCCCCAAGGGGCTTGTTGAAGCAAAGATTGTACAACCCTTCCCAGTGTCTGGTTCAAAAGTCTGGTGTGGGACCTGAGCATGTGCATTTCTAACAAGTTCCCAGGTGAGGCTGATTTCATTAGCACCAGAACTATATTTTGAGAATCCTGCATTTACTAAAAAGCTGTTCTGTACTTGTTGAACATTATGGAAAGATATCCAGGTGTGAGCTGTGTGTATCTTTCTGGAACCCAGAAGTGTGGTTAGAACTAAGGATACAGAATTGGGAGCTCTCAGTGTATAATGACAGTACAAGATAAGCACCCAGAATTTGACTGGCATTATATAGGTGTTCAATAAATACTAGTTAAGTAAACTGATAAAAGCAGAAAAGGGAAGAGGCAAATATAAAAGAGGACTAACACTTAAATGCCTAACAGAGGAGGAGAAAGCCTAGAGGATAAAACAGATGAGAAGGAATCAAGGAGGGTCAAGATTGTCAGAGAGGACAGAGGAGGGTGGTGTCGTTGTTAAGAAGGAAAGTCCCAGGAGAAGGGATATCAGAAGGGGTACTAGAAGAGATTGGAGGCTGGGAGTATTTTGACTCTATTAACAGATGACTTATTACCTTTTCCAGTAATGTGATGGAAGTTAATTGAAGAATTAAATAGGAAAAATTTTTAAAGAAAACCACCCTTATTTCTAGACCAGGACAGTCGGATAGAACAATAAAGTGAACCACGTATGTAATTTTATGTGTTCTAGTAGCCACATTAAAAAGGTAAAAACAGGGGCGCCTGGGTGACTCTGTCGGTTAAGCATCTGACTTCGGCTCAGGTCACGATCTCTCAGTTTGTGAGTTCGAGCCCCACGTCGGGCTCTGTGCTGACAGCTCAGAGCCTGGAGCCTGTTTCACATTCTGTGTCTCCCTCTCTCTCTGCCCCTTCCCTGCTCATGCTCTGTCTCTCTCTGTCTCAAAAATAAATAAACATTAAAAAAAAAATTTAAAGGTAAAAACAAACAGGTGAAATTGGTTTTAATAACACATTTTCTTTATCCCAATGTATCCTACATAGTAACATTCCAATATTAAAAGTATTTATGAGAAATTTTATATCCTTTTCATATGAATTATTTAAAATCCAGTGTATATTTTACATGAATAAAGCACATCTCAGACATAGCCACATATCTATGTAGCCACATAGAGCTAGTCGTCAACATCCTCGGTGCACAGTAACAGACTATCCTTCTATGGATTTGATTGTCAAGGAAAAGGAAGAAATAAGATACTAGTTAGAGCAAAACAGAGTTGAGAGTCATAATCATCCCCCCCCACCTCTCCCCTCCCCTTCTTTCCATCCTGCCTGCTCATTCAGCTGTAAATTTGCAAGTTTATATCCTGTGCACACAAGGCACTCAGTGATTTGTTACGCTTTGTTTTCAAAAACTATTATAAAACATTGCATACATACATTGCATATATGAAATTTTATATAGCAAAATTATAGCAACATAGCATAGTATTTACCAACCTCACAACTTGAGATATAAAAGCTCTTGACATCCTTGCATAAGTGTATAACCCATGTATCCCAGCATAAGTGTATAACCTTCCCATTCTCCCTGAGGGATCATGGTGCTAAATTCTGTGTTTATTGTTCCTGTAGTTTTCTTTATGTGCTACTATGTTTTTAGGTACAGTATCTCTAAATAAAAAATAATTTTTGAGTGTTTTTAAGCTTTATATATATAGTAATGTAGGTATATTTCTCCACATGCTATTTTTGTTCAAAAATGTTTTGCAAATGTTAATGCAAATTACTGGGGTTTATTTTTATAGTATGCCATCTTTTAAGTATATCACAATATGTTTATTAACTTCTCTGTTGATGGATAAGTTTCAGTTATTTATTATTTTATGCTCTTATGAAAGAATCTTATCATCAATCATCAATTTTCTTGCACTTATCACCTGGATAGTGAGACAGAGAGAAACAGAGAGAGAGAGAGAGAGAGACCCTCAGTTCTGATTTTTCTAGGTATATATATATATATATATATATATATATACACATACATATAAAAGTGAAATCATACATTCTGACTTTTATTAAATAATGTCAAATTATTTCCAAAGTAATTGTGTTAATTTTTATTTTGCATTAATAGCTACCATTAATCCACATCCTTAACAACATTTGATATTGTCAGACTACAATTTTTGTGAGTCTGGTAAATGTAATGATACCTCATTGTGATTTTAATTTTCTTTCCCTAGATTACTAGTGAAGGCTTTAATGTATTTTTTTTGTTTATTTATTTATTTTTGAGAGACAGAGAGAAAGAGCACAGGGGAGGGGCAGAGAAAGAGAGAGAGAATCTCAAGCAGGCTGCACACTGTCATGCAGAGCCCCATGCAGGGCTTGAACTCACGTACCGTGAGATCTTGACCTGAGCCGAAATCAAGAGTCAGATGCTCAACCAAAGGAAAGTCCCAGGAGAAGCGATATCAAGAGTCTAGAAGAGATTGGAGGGGGCTAGTATTTTGACTCTGGCCCCCACGCACCCCAAGACTTTCATGTATTTAATGGTCTTTTCTGTTTCCTTCTCTATAAAATACATTTAAGTATTTTTTTTGTGTGTGTCTCTTTTGTTTCATTTTTTCTTCATTTGCTTTTTGATTTATAAGAGTTATCTACATAGCCTGCATGCTAATCATTTGTCAGTTTTATGTACTGGCAAATACCTGATCCCATTTGAGTCTTGGTTTTTTACTTTTTTTTTTTTTTTTTTTTGGTAAACTTGTTTTAAGTAAAGAAAAGCATGTCTAAAAAGATGCACAAATCATAAATGCCTAGCTTGATGAATGAAAACATTTTAAGGTAAACACTTCTGTGTAGCACCAACCAAATATTGCCACACCCTAAATCCTCCAACAGGTCCCAAGTCACTATTCCATGTAAAAAGCAACCAATATTCTGACTTTAACAAAAGCTGAGTTTTGCCTGGCTACTTTTACATACATTAAATACAACAGTGTAAACTCTTTGGTATGTGGGATTCTTTTACTTAAAACAGTGCTTGAATTCACTGTTTCCTTAAGATTTCTTCCTTATATTTAAGATTTCAAATCTATAAAGAACTTATCAAACTCGACACCCAAAAAAGCAAATACTCCAGGGAAGAAATGGGCAAAAGACAGGAATAGACAGTTTTCCAAAGGACATCCAGATGGCTAACAGTTACAGAAAAAGATACTCAACATCACTCCTCATCAGGAAAACGCAAATCAAAACCACACTGAGATACCACCTGACACTGACCAGAGTGGCTGAAACTAACAACTCAGGCAACAACAGATGTTGGCAAGGATGCAGAGAAAGAGGATCTCTTTTGCACTGCTGGTGAGAATGCAAATTGGTGCAGCCACTCGGGAAAATAGCATGAAGGTTCCTCAAAATGTTTAAAAAAAGAACTACCCTATGACCCAGCAATTATACTACTAGGTATTTATCCAAGTGATACAGGCATGTTGTTTTGAAGGGACACATGCACCCCAATGTTTATAGCAGCACTGTCGACAATAGTCAAAGGATGGAAAGAGCCCAATTGTCCATCAACAGATGAATGGATAAAGAAGATGTGGTATACACACACACACACACACACACACACACACACACACACAATGGAGTATTACTCAGCGATCAAAAAGAATGAAGTCTTGCCATTTGCAACAATGTGGATGGAACTAGAGGGTATTATGCTAAGTGAAATTAGTCAGAGAAAGATAAATATCATATGACTTCACTCATATATGGAGTTTAAGATACAAAACAAATGAACATAATGGAAGGGAAGCAAAAGTAATCTAAACACAGGGGGACAAAACATAAGAGACTCTTAAATATAGAGAAAAAACAGGATTGTTGGAGGGGTTATGGGTGGGAGGATGGGCTAAATGGACAAGGAGCATTAAGGAAGACAGTTGTTGGGATGAGCACTGGATGTTATACATAGGGGATGAATCAATGGAATCTACTCCTGAAATCATTATTGCACAATATGCTAACTAACTTGGATGCAAATTAAAAAAAGATAAATCAATAAACTGGTTGGTACAGTGCAAAAATAAGTAAAAAATAAAATTCCAAATTAAAATTTTTATAATATAGTCTTATGATTTGAAGAATCTTCACTGATTCTTTTTTCATTCCTGAGATCAAGAATTTGTACCATCTTTTTTTTTATAGACTTGCCATATATTTATCAATTATACTATATTGTAATTTTGCTTTTAGTGTTTTAAAGTTTATTTATTTATTTTGAGAAGGAGAGAGAAATAGCATCAGTGCATACACACGTGTGTATGCACGCAGAGGAAGGGCACAGAGAGGACGGAGAGAATCCCAAGCAGGCTCCATGCTGTCAGCGCAGAGCCCAATGTAGGGCTCAATCTCACAAACTGTGAGATCATGACCTGAGGTGAAATTAAGAGTCAAATGTTTAGCTGACTGAACTACCTGGGCGCCCCTCAATTATGCTATATTTTAAAGAAACTGACTTGTATGGGTAATTCTCTCCATTTATTTGCTCTCTATTTCATTGAGTTTTGCATTGTCTTTATTCTCTTCCTTCTGCTTTCTTTGGGTTTCTACTGCTAGAAACCCAAACCTTTTTCTTCCTTCTATTTTCTTTGGGTTTCTACTGCTAGAAACCTTTCTCTAACTTTTTTTTTTTTTTTTTTTTTTTTTTTTATTTTTTTTTTCAACGTTTTTTTTATTTATTGTTGGGACAGAGAGAGACAGAGCATGAACGGGGGAGGGGCAGAGAGAGAGGGAGACACAGAATCGGAAACAGGCTCCGAGCCATCAGCCCAGAGCCTGACGCGGGGCTCAAACTCACGGACCGCGAGATCGTGACCTGGCTGAAGTCGGACGCCTAACCGACTGCGCCACCCAGGCGCCCCTTCTCTAACTTTTTGAGACAAAATTGAAATGCGTGAATTTTCATCCTTTGTACTCTTCAAATATAAGGAATTTAAAACTACATATTGTATCCTAATACCAGCTTAGTTGTATCTTACAAGTTTTGACATATCTGTATTTATTATTATGCAATAAAAATAGTTTCTTTGATACTTTGGTCTATTGCTACTTTATTTCCTCTCATTTTCATTTGGGTTTATTTTGACTAGTTGTTCGCTTTTACTTTCAAGATTAATTCTACCGTGATCAGAAAACATATTCTGAATTATTTAAATTCTTTGAAAATTTGGGGGATTGGTTTTATGCACAATAGATGATCAGTTTTGGTAAATCATTCATATGCACATTTACCTCTCCCTTACCAGCACATTTTTACACTGTTATCATGCCTCTTAATTCTATATGTATTTTAGGTGTAAAACATTACGCCTATGTTTTATTTAATCAATATTTGTTTTTACCCACATATTTATCTTTATCTTGTTTCTTCATTACTTCCTACAGTTTTATGTTTCTGCCTACAATAATATTTCTTCTGCCTGAAAATTCTCTCTATTTTTTCCCCTTAATTCAGATTTATTGGCAATAAATTAAATTGTGTCAGTGTTTCCTTATCTGGAAATATCTATATTACACTGGCACTGTTAAAAGATAATTTTCCAGAGTATAAAATTTTAGGTTATCATCTATTTTTTCTGCTCTTTAAAACTGTCATTGTATTGCCACTGGCATCTACTGTTTCTGATAAGAAATTAGTTATTTTTGCTATTGTTTCTTCCTTGATGATAATGTGATTTATTCTCGTCTGGCTTCTTTTAACTTTTTGGTTTGTCTTTCTCTTTCAGAAATCTTATTCTGATGCATCCAGGAGTAGTTTGTTTGTGTTTATTCTACTAAGGGTTCACATTTTTTCCTGAATTTGTGAGTTGACGTCTTTTCCCAGTTTTGATGATATATTTTTGTCATTATCTTTCCAAATACTGCATCTGTCATGCTTTCTTTTTCCTGACTTTCTGAGACTTCAGGTGCACATCTATTAGACCATTCACATTTCTGATGTTTCTTATACTCCTTTACAAATTTTCCATGTTTCTTGATCTTCATATTTGAGTCAGATATTTTCTACTATCCTATCTTCTAGTTTACAAAACCATTCTTCTGCTGCATCCACTCTGGGTCAAACCCATTTACTAGTTTATAATTTTCATTATCACATTTGATGATCTTATCATTTCCATTTGATCTCTTTTATGGATGTCAGTTTTCTAATGTGATATTCCATCTTGAATATATGAAGTATATTGAAGTATTCAACAAATATTTCATATATTTTCTTGAACATGATAATTGCCATTATTTTAACGTTTGTGTCTGATAACTCCAAAGATTGGGTTTCTGGAAATTTTGAATTAGTTTTCTTTCTTTTGGTCTTTCAGTATGCTTATAAATTTTTACACTTAATGACAGATACTGGGCAAGAAAAATGGAGAAGACTCTCATGGATGTGTACCTCACCTTCTGGTGGGCAGCCTGAGTTGGAGCAGATCACTTTAATCTAATGATGGAATGGACCCTCTGAACTGAAGTTTTAGATGACACTCTCTACCTCTGGTTCTCCCCTGTTCTCAGGCTCTGTTCTTCTGGATCCTAACTGATCGTCTGGGATCCTTGCTATTTGCAGGCCTTAAACTCTACTGAGGACTACTGAAAACTCAACTCCTGTGCAATAGCTTTTGCTTGACTGTTTTACCTACCAGCTTCCACAACATTAGAATTTATCAAATGCCTCTGGGGGGAAATGAAAGTATCTTGGACTCCTTTCTCTGTACATTCTTTCTCTCAAGGATCTTTTCCCTATGCTTCTAGAACCACCACTATCTAGATCTGTATCTATCTACATCTGTATCTATATCTAGCTAGCTAGTTAGCTAGCTATCATCTATCTGTCTATAATTAAATATTGATAATGTTTAAAAATTCAGACTCCATGTTGGAAAATGAGAGAGTTTTGATTGTCTAATGTGCCAGAAGAACTTGAAAGTACTTTAGTTTAAATGTTTTGTTTTTACAGAAATCCACTTCAATGTTATCACAAAAAATGGATCGCTCTGGTTATGAACAAACTAGCAGAGTCTAGGTAATAGCTAGCGCTAAACTTAATTACATCTAGGATATACATAAATGACCTTCTCAATAGGATGTACATAGAAACCAAATGGTCAGGCAATAGCAAAACTCAAAATGAAAAATAAGCACACTAAGAAAGAGGAAATGTTCTCTGGCATACACAATACCTGGCACTGAGATTTTCAAAATGGCGGATTTTGACTCACTGATGGATAGCGTTTTTAAAGTTGGTTGTTTTTATTAGCTGAAGAGTAAAGTTGGCATCCTGTTGAGATGAGTTTCAGTGAGGTTTATGGTTGTTCTTTCCATTTCTGGGCTCTTGTCCTATGAGATATTATCCATTTCAAAAAGTTGTGCTATTTCAGCAATTTCTTGTTCAACATTGACAGTTGCCATTTCACAAATATTAGAGAGATTGAAAAGGCCTATAAGATCATTAAATCCATCCCCCTGGCACTGTAGACGAAGCAAGTGAAGCAAAACTATTTTTTTTGTGTGTGGGTTATATTTGGTCTGGCCGTTTCTAGTAAAATAATATGGAGTGAATTGGGTGGGGGTGTCTAGCTAAGTGAAAAGTTTCTGCTGGAATCTTCTTGTTTCCTTTCTCTCTTATCTTCTGAATATCACTAATCATTAGGTGCCTATTTTATATCTCAAATACATATTTTAAAACCATATCTGAGGTTTGACTTCTACTTTTCATTTAAGTCTCATGTTCTGGCTAATGTCAGCACTGATCAGAGAGATAATCTGGAACTGAGTGGAATACCATAACTAATAGTCTGGGAAACCTATTATCTCAATGTGTAGAGTGATGAAAATATATAGACTGCATTACTTTTAATTTTACTGATTTTTGTATTTTTACTAAGGTTTAAAGGTGATCAAAGTGTTCTAGTTAATATTAAACAGCTGAGTATTCTTGATTTTAGTCAAATTTACTCTTTCAAATTAATGTTCCACATGATAATATTGCTAATGATAATTATATCATCACCAAAATATTTTCTGACTTTGCTTGTTATTAAATACTATTTAACTAAATCACCAAAATCATTTCATAACAGAAGCTTTCTAATACAAATCAGTCACATATAAGTGAATAACGCTCCTTATGAAAAAACTAAAAGAAAAATATTGCAAGAAAATAAAGGAGATATCAACCGATATGCTGTCATTAATGTCAGCTACTTCTAACAGTTTTGACTTTTGAATTCTTAAAACTAGATAACAGCACAATTAAAGCTGCTTCTTTAGAGCTTTACCACATCATTTAAAAAATTTTTGATTACACCAATTGGAAAGCAGAAAGAACCATATATTTTATTAAAACCCTTTAGCAGCTCTCAGAATGTTACAGAATAAATTGTGGAACCACTGTCACGTGCTTGTTACTAAGGTTTGGGCACAAAATAATTCAATATTATAGCACCATACACTCAGATCACACTCAGTAAGTAGGTATTGCAGGGACTCTCAACTCTTCAGGAGACCTTACGATAACAATGTGAAATTCAAGCAGGCATAGCTTGTGGCCACTCCCATTCTAGGACCAGATAATGCAATGCCACTTGCAAGATTCCACTCCTCTCACACTGCTTTGAACATGTAACCCAATATATTATTTGAATACCTTAGCAGATCTTCATTAGTAAAAGCAGAATTCTGGCATAACATCTAAAGAATATGCACAAAAAGATTTTCATAGGTATAGAGTCCTTCTGTTGTAAGAATAACTGTGTAAATCCACATGTGATATCATGCTATGGTGACATTAGTACTTCATCTCAAGTTTGTAACAAGATAGAGGCTCTTCGGCAGGAAACAATGGCAAATTAATAGGTAATCAAGGCTTAAGGTAAACCCATTGGGTCAAAGAAAGTCACTCTTGAAGGATAAAGAAAACCTTTCCTAATTAAGAGTTATACAAATATTTCACCCTCTGTAAGGTACATCGAATCCTACACTTCCACTTCCAAGGTTCTAGGAGAAAGAGATGAGATAGGTCCCTTCAATTGGTCTCAGGAGCATGAATTTTTCTCATAAGGGGAGCATCCTGCTATATGGAATGCAAATATTTTAAACACCTTAGTACATATTTCTCACATATTATGGCCCCTAACGGAGAAACATCTTTTTTTTATGTGATGCTCCCCCAATATGTAGTCTGCTTTGGAAAGAAAAACTTGCTATGCTGGATTTATTGAGAGACTGAATGTTGATTTCCAACACAATGCCCCCCCCCCCCAAAGAACATTCAAGTGCAAATTCGACCACACCTCAAATTCATCTTCACTACCTTCTCTACCTTCTACACCTCTACACGTTTTCCCTTCACAACATCTTCTTTACCTTTCATCCTCTACTTAAGAAGCATCCTTGGGGCACCTGGGTGGCTCAGTCGGTTAAGCAGCTCAGGGCAAGATCTCAAGGTTCTTGAGTTCCAGACTTGCATGGAGCCCTGCATGGTGCTCCACGATGACTGTGGAAGCTGCTTGGGATTCTCTCTCTCTCTCTCTCTCTCTCTCTGTCTCTGCCCATTCTGCACCCTCTCTCACTTAAAAAAAAATCCTTACTGTAACCATATGTGTTAAAATCTTAAATCTTTAGAGACTTCATAGATCATCTAATCCTATCTCTCATTCAAGGAGAAGCAAGACATAAGAAGAACACTTGATTTTCCCATTGCCTTCAGTAATGGTAAAGCTGTCACTAGATGCAAAATAGTTTTGACTCCCAAGTCAATGTTGCACCAGATGGCCTGTAGTTGCTCATGAAGGACTTTGGCTTCTTGACAGCTGGCACGTCCCCTCCCAGCTTAATAGTTAGGGGTCACCCTTGTCCTATCGATGACATGCACCTCTTGACTTTTGTGTTGCTGCCCATCGGGCTCCTATATCGTCATGCCGCAAGAAATTCTAGATTTCCTACTTTGAAAGAACAATAATTTTTTTAAAAGATGTAAATTAAACATAACTGTAGAAATTCAGGATAGTATTTTCAATTTCGGCTTATCGACATAAGAGAATACAACTTTGAATGTTAGAATGCTGGATGAGGAATCAAGAATCTAGTTTTGGGTTTGCTTCCAAGTACCTTTGAAAGTTTGGGTAAATTTCTTAATCGTTCTGTTTCTCATTTGCCTTATCTGGAACCTAAGAGGATTGTGGTAGATGATTCTTAAGGTCCCTTCTAGCTAGACATTTCTGTGATTCTTTATCATGCAAAGTAAAGTGGAAAACTGAGATAACCACATAGTTGTATCAAAGGGTAAACAAGGCTCAATACTTGGCTTTACTTGTCTGCATATTTCAGATGAAATTAACTTTTTAATCCTGAGTCACCAGTAAAATTGCTTCTGCTTTGACTTTACTCTGCGTGCTGATGCAGCCAGAACTCCATGCTTCATTCATACATAGAGTCTGGTAGACCATGTTAAACAGAATGCTAGATGGAGCTCTGTGAAACTGGCATACCCTGTACTTATATTAAAATGGATCCACATGCCCTGTGGCAGAATCAGAAAAGCAATGCACACAAATATAAATAAATGGAAGACTTCAAGGCTTGTTTATGTAACTACGTTCTAGTATATGTATGAAGCATTGCAATTAGGAAAACTTGGCTTGTCAAAACTGGTCATTTAAAATTTGTTCTCACTTCCTTTTCCCTGTGATTTTTTTTTTTTAGCAATGATTTTTAATCACCTCCTTCACCAAAAATACGTTTAAGTGTCTCTTCAATTCATTTGCACTTTTACTTTCCCAGCTTTTCCTGACAGCTTTTTTTTGTATGTAGCATTAAATAATTCTGCTCTGGTTCCCCTGTATTAACCCTGGGACTGAATTTTGCCTTTACGCACATGCTAACATTGGTAGTATAGTAAACTTTTAGTCGAGTCCTTTAAATAAGATTTGAGCCTATTATGAGAACAGTGCATGCATTTAAACAATGATTTGTCCACCAATTTCTGTATTTCAAAAACTTTCCTGAGAATACTCAATTTTCCAAACCTCCACTGTTAAATCCCCTGTTTCCAATGAGGCTAAAAT
This sequence comes from Panthera uncia, assembly GCF_023721935.1. Taxonomy (NCBI): domain Eukaryota; kingdom Metazoa; phylum Chordata; class Mammalia; order Carnivora; family Felidae; genus Panthera; species Panthera uncia. The sequence continues at coordinate 67,993,690 of NC_064812.1, forward strand.
GGAAATAGGTTCCCAATTAAATGTTTCCCTTTACTGCACCCCCATCCTCAAGCCCCGTCTCTTTCATTTTCTGTTCAGTCCAGCAGTGGACACTCTATTGAAAGCAGGAATCAAGCAAATGCCTTAGGAAAGTGCAGTCTCTCTCTCCTCTCCTCCCCCTTTGATGAGATAACCTAGTAAATCCGGGTTGCTTTCTCTAATGCAGTTCTGCTCTATGCTGATGGTTTTGCAGATTTTCCCACAATATCCTCCAAATCCTTTTCTGGGTGTATGTTCTGCATAATTGGCTCCTTGATCCTGTGCTTCTCAGTTTGTATCTTTGTACCTGAACTGCATTTAGCATCCCCTGCTTTAATCACCCACAATTCAAATCCTTTTCAATCTGCTAATATTGCACCTTATTATTTGCTAAGACTTCAATTTTAGTATCACTAGCAAATTCAATGATCTTTTCTCCTCTGAACATGTCCCCAAATATGTGGGCCTTATTCCCAGAGCTCTGGAAAGCTTGCTGTTTCTAACCCTCTTCGAAGCTGAACTTGCCATCTATGACTGCCTTTCGTCTACTACTCTTAAATTAGTTTTCCGCTGCAATATGCTATTTTACCTCCTGTTCCCTGGGTCTGCCTCAGATATAAATCTCTGATGTGAAACCTTGTCAAATGTTTTTTGAAAACAATTTTTTCCTTATCTATTGAGGCAGTTGTGCTGTCCAAGAGCTGTGGACAATTAGAGAAATATGGTCTCCCATGTGTGAGTCCATCTTGACGATCTCGAAGCAATCTTGCTTGGATTCTCTATTTACATTCAGAGAAATCCAAGCAGTCTCTTAAAGAAGACAGATAAAGCAAGCAATAAGCTTTTTCTGTTTTATTTTCTTGAACTTTTAGAAACAGAAGACTAAAGTCCAATTTTTCTGTCTTTTCTAGGGACTACTATATGTTGATAACATGGGCTTTGTCGCACAGGCTCAAATGTGGGGCAGAGTGTAGAGATGTGCAGTGTAGAAGTTTTGTGCACACACAGGGTGTGGCCTGCCAAGGCAGTCTGGGCAGACTGATGTTACAGTGACATTGGCAATAACTGACTAGACTTTGTTAAACATTTACTATATGCTCTGTTCTAAACCATTGACATTCTTTTAACTTAAGAACATTATTTTGAAATAAATACAGACTTTCAGAAAAACTTTGAAAATAATACAGAGAATTCCTGTATATCTTTGACCCAGCTTGCCTAGCTTCAGCATCTTGCATAATCTAAGCACGATCATTGACACTTGGAAATTAACATGGGTGTAATACTATCAACTAAACTGCAGACAATGAACATGTTTACAAGTTTGTCCGCTCATGTCCTTTTTTCTGCGGTTAGTTGTTGTGCCTTTGGAGTCTTCTTCAATCTGTGACAATTCCTTGCCTCTCCCTGTCTGGTCTGTGACAATCTTTTCTTATCTCTTATAATTGACACTTTTGAAGAGTACTAGTCTGGTATTTTGTAGAATATCCTCTAATTATTTTTTTTCCCGATGTTTTCTTATGACTACTTTAAGATTATACATTTTTTTGGCAATAATACCACGGAAATGATATGACCTTCTCAGTGAGTTTCATCAGGGGATGATGCTAGCCTTGATCATTTGATAAGATGGTGTCTGCCAGGCTTCTCTACAGTAAAGTTACTATTTTTCCTTTTGCAATGAATAAATATTGGAGGTATATATTTTGAGATTATGAAAATACCATGTTTCCCCTCATACTTCTGCCCACCAATTTTAGTTTGCATCAGTAGAACTTATTTATAACAACTATTACCCTAGTGGTTGGCCATTGATGACTTCAACTTCCCTCTTTTCTTCCACATTTATTAACTGGAATTCTTCTGTTAGGAAGAGATTTTCTTTCTCCTCTATTTATTTATTTACTTATATGATTTTATACCTACATGAATATGAAGTCGTGGATATTTATTTCAAGGACGATATACATGAGGGTCTCCAAAGAATTCACCAACATAAAAATATATTGCTAATTATGTGTGAAAACATTGGCAATGCCTATTTAGAAGAAAATAAGTCTAAAAAATATGCCTGGACAGGTATTCAGCGTGAACCGATTGTGTGATGGATCTTGCCAGAACTTTCCCAACAATCACTAGATTTGCCTCATTGGGTTTAAAACAAAAAAGCATCATTATTTCTGTGTCTTCCCTCATGAAATGTAGGGTTGAAGAAAAGTAAAACAGATATATATAGATTTAGTATTGGAGATGATTGAGTAGCTGATAATTCTAATAGTTCAGGAACAGAACTGGTAGCAGGATGTGATAATGGAAAGAAACAAAAGAATTGCCTACAAGCTGTCGATGAAGGAAGTCAAGTCTGGGAAATGGGATGTACGGGTACAGAGCAGAGGAAATTGAAACTGATAGAGGGATGATGGAATACCTCTGCCAAATACACTTTGCCCACCCAAGGCTGTCATTAACAAGTTGCTGACACAGCCACAGAACTTATTCCTGATGCACCACAGCTTGGTAATCAACAAAACTAATCCCTGGAGTGTAGGACTGAGGGTATTGATATAATTTCTGTCCCTGTCATACCTAGCTCAGAACTGGCGCAAGCCTGGGCCTACAGGTCTGTCTGCCAACATACCCAGTGCAGGGAGCAGAAGACAAAGGCAAGAGAAATGAAATAGATGGCAGAAAATCAACATTTTACCACAATCTTTTCATGGACAGCATCTATCCAATGGATATTCATTATTCTATATATCCCTTCATTTCTTTGATAAATATTTATGGAATGCATACCATATTCCAAGCATTGTGCTAAGCTCTGAGAGCCCAAAGGTAAACATGCGATGATCCCTGCTCTCACGAGGTATTTGTAATCTTCAGCTTCTCGCTAAGCCCCTGTTTGAGAGCTGCTGCTTCCAATTTATTCATTCATCAAGGAAAAAATATATGTAATGAAGATCTACAATGATTCCTGCACTGGGCTACACCATGGAGATATACAGATAAAAGACTTTGTACTTGTTCTAAAAGAGTTCATGGGTGGATCTGATAAACTAAACACCGTTGTGATAATGGTGTGATAAGTGGCACGCTGGAGAAGTGCACAAGGTCTGGGGCAACAAATGGAAGAGGCACCTAACTTAGACCAGAAATGTCAAGGTTTCTTAACAGCAAAGTCACTGGCTTGAGTCATGAAGGGAAGCAAAGGTTTGCAAGATAAGTAGGTATAGAGAGGATGGCAATTCTGGGATGCAAGAGGCAGTAAAGCTTGTTTAGTATAGAAATGCAAGTCACAGAGTGTGACTGAATTATAAAGTTCAAGGAGGAAAGAGGTAAAATATGAGAGTGGAGAAGCAGGCAGAAACCAGATAACAAAGCATCTTGGAAAATATTCTATAGTTTAAATTCTATCCTGAAGGCCACAAGAAGCTATTTAAGCAAAAGAGGTGACTAAATCAGGTTTAGATTTTGAGCAATCATTTTGGAAGCAGTGTAAAGAATAGATTTGAGAGACGTAAAACAATAGACAAGGAGGTAATAAAGGATGCCATTAAAATAAATCAGGCAAGACTTCTGGGTATATGTTCAAAGGAAATGAAAACAGGATATTGAAGAGATATCTGCACCCTCATGCTCATTGCAGCATTATTCACAATGGCCAAGACATGGAAACAACCTAAGGGTCTGTCAGTGGATGAGTGAATAAAGAAGACGTGAGATGATAGGTAGATAGATAGACAGATAGGTAGATAGATAATAGATAGATATCCTATTGTATGTTATTCAGCCACGAAAAGGAAGGAAATCCTGCCATTTGTAACAACATGGATGGACCCTTAAGGGATTATGCTAAGTGAAATCAGCTAGACAGAGAAAGACCAGTACAGCATAGTATCACTTATAATATGGGATCTAAATAAAAAGCCAAACTCAGAAAGAGAGAGTAAAATAGTGGTTTCCAGGGGCTAGAAAGTGGGGGAAATAGGAAAAAGGTTTGTAAAAAGGTACAGACTTTCAGCTATAAAACAAATGAAGTCTGAGGCTCTAATGCATAACGTGGTGACTGTAGTTGATAACACTGCATTATGTAATTTAAATTTGCTCAGAGAGTAGAACTTAAAAAAAGAAAAAGTTAAATACATGAAGTGGTGGATGTGTTAATTAAGCTACATTGGCAGAGAAATCCTTTCACAATATAATCATGTATCAAATCATCATGATGTACACTTGAAATATTTTACAACTTTACTTGTCCATTATACCTCAATAAAGCTGAAAAGTTAATAAGTTATATACAGTGCTAATGTACCTACAGGGAATACATGAAGAACAAATAAATAATATTTTAAAATTAAAAAATAAGCATATCAGGCAAGAAATGCTTAAATAAAGTATATGGAAGCCAATGAAAATGATAATACCACAACCCAAAACCTCTGGGACGCAGCAAAGGCAGTCATAAGAGACAAGTATATAGCAATCCAGGCCTTCCTAAAGAAGGAACAAAGATCTCAGATACACAACCTAACTTTATGCCTTAAAGAGCTGGAAAAAAAAAAACAGCAAACAAAACGCAAAACCAGCAGAAGACAGGAAATAACAAAGATTAGAGCAGAAATTAGTGCTATCAAAACCAAAATAAACAGTAGAACAGATCAATGAAACCAGAAGCTGGTTCTTTGGAAGAATTAACGAAATTGATAAACCACTAGCCAGTCTGATCAAAAAGAAAAAGGAAAGGACCCAAATAAATAAAATCAAGAATGAAAGAGGAGAGATCACAACCAACACAGCAGAAATAAAAACAATAATAAGAGAATATTACGAGCAATTATATGCAAATAAAATGGGTGATCTGGAAGAAATGGACAAATTCCTAGAAATTATACACTACCAAAACTTAAACAAGAAGAAGTAGAAAATTTGAACAGACCCATAACCAGTAAGGAAATCGAATTAGTAATCAAAAATCTGCCAAAACAAAACAAAACAAAACAAAACAAAAAACAAACAAACAAACAAACAAAAAACAAGAGTCTAGGGCCAGATGGCTTTCCAGGGGAATTCTACCAAACTTTCAAGGAAGAGTTAACACCTATTCTCTTGAAGTTGTTCCAAAAAATAGAAATGGAAGGAAAACTTCCAAACTCATTCTATGAAGCCAGCATTACCTTGATTCCAAAACCAGACAGAGACCCCACTAAACAGGAGAACTCTAGATTAATTTCCCTCATGAACATGGATGCAAAAATCCTCAACAAGATATTAGCCAACTGGATCCAACAATGCATTAAAAAATTATTCACCACGACCAAGTGGCATTTATACCTGGGATGCAGGGCTGGTTCAATATCTGCAAAACAATTAACATGATTCATTACATCAATAAAAGAAAGGACAAGAACCATATAATCCTCTCAATAGATGCAGAGAAAGCTTTTCACAAAATACATCATCCTTTCTTGATAAAAACCTTCAAGAAAGTAGGGATAGAAGGATCATACCTCGAGATGATAAAAGCCATATGTGAATGACCCAATGCTAACATCCTCAATGGGGAAAAACTGAGAGATTTCCCTCTAAGGTCAGGAACAAGACAGGGATGTCCACTCTCGTCACTGCTTTTCAACAGTGTTGGAAGTCTTAGCTTCTGCAATCAAACAACACACAGAAATAAAAGGCATCCAAATCATCCAGGAGGAAGTCAAACTTTCACTCTTCATAGATGACATGATACTCTATATGGAAAACCCTAAAGATTCCACCAAAAAACTGCTAGCACTGATTCATGAATTCAGCAAAGTTGTAGGATATAAAATCAATACACAGAAATCCGTTGCATTCTTATACACTAACAATGAAGTAACAGAAAGAGAAATCAAGGAATTGATCCCATTTACAATTGGACCAAAAACCATAAAATACCTAGGAATAAATCTAACCAAAGAGGTGAAAAATCTATACACTGAAAACTATAGAAAGCTTATGAAAGAAATTGAAGAAGACACAAAGAAATGGAAAAAGATTCCACCCTCCTGGATAGGAAGAACAAATATTGTTAAAATGTTGATACTACCCAAAGCAATCTACATATTCAATGCAACCTCTACCAAAATAACACCAGCATTCCTCACAGAGCTAGAACAAACCATCCTAAAATTTGTATGGAACCAGAAAAGACTCCAAATAGCCAAAGCAATCTTGAAAAGGAAAACCAAAGCAGGAGGCATCACAATCCCGGACTTCAAGCTATACCACAAAGCTGTAATCATCAAGACAATATGGTACTGGCACAAGAGCAGACACTCAGATCAATGGAACAGAATAGAGAACCCAGAAATGGACCCACAAATGTATGGCCAACTAATCTTTGACAAAGCAGGAAAGAATATCCAATGGAATAAAGACAGTCTCTTCAGCAAGTGATGCTGGGAAAACTGGACAGCAACATGCAGAAGAATGAACCTGGGCCACTTTCTTACACCATACACAAAAATAAAGTCAAAATGGATGAAAGACCTAAATGTAAGACAGGGAGCCATCAAAATCCTCAAGGAGAAAGCAGGCAAAAACCTCTCTGATCTTGGCCGTAGCAACTTCTTACTCAACACATCTCTGGAGGCAAGGGAAACAAAAGCAAAAATGAACTACTGGGACCTCATCAAAATAAAAACCTTCTGCACAGCAAAGGAAACAATCAGCAAAACTAAAAGGCAACCGACAGAATGGGAGAAGGTATTTGCAAACAACATATCAGATAAAGGGTTAGTATCCAAAATCTATAAAGAACATATCAAGCTTAACACCCCAAAAAACAAATAACCCAGTGAAGAAATGAGCAAAAGACATGAATAGACACTTCTCCAAAGAAGACATCCAGAGGGCCAACCGACACATGAAAAAATGCTCAACATCACTCATCATCAGGGAAATACAAATCAAAACCACAATGAGATTACCACCTGACACCTGTCAGAATGACTAACATTAACAACTCAGGCCACAACAGATGTTGTCGAGGATGCGGAGAGAGAGTATCTCTTTTGCATTGTTGGGAATTCAAGTTGGTGCAGCCACTCTGGAAAACAGTATGGAGGTTCCTCAAAAAACTAAAAATAGAACTACCCTATGGCCCAGTAATTGGGCCCAATGTGTATAGCAGCACTATCAACAATAGTCAACATATGGAAAGAGCCTAAATGTCCATCGATGGACGAATGGATAAAGAAGATGTGATATATATATATACACACAATGGAGTATTACTCGGCAATCAAAAAGAATGAAATCTTGCCATTTGCAACTACATGGATGGAACTGGAGGGTATTATGCTAAGTGAAATTAGTCAGTCAGAGAAAGACAAATATATGACTTCACTCATATGAGGACTTTAAGAGACAAAACAGATGAACATAAGGGAAAGGAAACCAAAATAATATAAAAACAGGGAGGGGGACGAAACATAAGAGACTCTTAAATATGGAGAACAAACGGAGGGTTACTGGAGGGGTTGTGGGAGGGGGGATGGGCTAAATGGATAAGGCGCACTAAGGAATCTACTCCTGAAATCACTTTGCACTAAATGCTAACTAATTTGGTTGTAAATTTAAAAAAAATTTAAAAAAAAGAAATGCCTAAACAAACAAAAAAGGAATAGATTCATAACCATGGCCTTAGAAAGAATGGAATAGATTCCATAATTAGTGAGAGGTCAAGAGATGATAATTGATTGGGCAGTTTCTTATGTTTGACTTAAGAATCAGGGTACTATCAGGGCACCTGGGTGGCTCAGTCAGTTAAGCATCCAACTTCGGCTCAGGTCATGGTTTCACGGTTCATGAGTTCAAGACCTGCGTCAGGCTGTGTGCTGACAGCTCAGAGCCTGGAGCCTGCTTCAGATTCTGTGTCTCCCTCCTTCCCTGTCCCCTACTCCCAGTCTGTGTCTTTCTTTCTCTCTCAAAAATAAACATTAAAAAAAAAATTAAGAAACAGGGTACTATTCTCAGAAAGAAGGATAACAAGAGGTGCAGCACATATAAGTGAGAAATCAAGTTGCTTATATCAAATTAGAGGTGCCTGTAAAAAATAAATCGGGAAATGTTTAGGTAGGAGTCATGATTCTAGCACTCAGGAAAAATGAGCCTGCTGTTGAGATTTCGGGAGTCATTTAGTCAACAAGTGGTCATTTGTCACTTACTGTACGTCAAAATACATGCCAGAATGCTTCTGAATGATCCTGATCCAGTCTATTGCCCTCAAGGAACTTACAGTTCAAGAAATGCAGATGATAGCCAAGCCAGAAAAGTGGGAAACCACTTTTTTCCCCCTCAACTCTTATCTCATGTTATTTCTTACACAGGTCTTTTGGATACTCTAATGTGCATATGAATCACTTGGGAATTTTGTTCAGATGAATCTTGATTTCGCAGAAGGTCTGAAGTAAGGCCTGAGGTTCTCCATTTCTGACAGACTGTCATACAATGAGGCTGGTCTCTGAACCACATTGTTCTTTCCTTCAGGTCACAGGAGCTAAGGGTCATCATCAGAGTGAAATATGTCAGAAAACTTAAGTAAGGGAGGGTCTGGCTGCTGGGAAAACAAGTGGAGAGAACCAGTGGCCATAGAAGGGAAACCAGTTCTTGACTGAAGATGACCACTGCGTATTGGGCACCCTGATTTGGCAGGTAATTCTCACCAGACTCCCTGAGCCCGCTCAAAGTCACTTTGGATAATGACTCTACTAAGAAGTGGGATGAATTCTAATAACACCTTTTCTTGGTATAAAGTTTTTAAAATTTAATATGAGGAGCCCAACAAAGAGGTCTGCAAACGGTGCCCTCCACCGTGGGAAGCGCCAGAAACAGAGTCAGAGTTTCACTGTGAACCTCAGGCCTGCGGCTTAGTCACGTCACTTGGGTGGTGTTTGTTCTTTCTCTCTGAAACCTGGTTTCTTATTCTGCCAAAATCTGGTAATGCTTCCTTTCTCACAGAGTGCTGCAAAGACAAAGGATAAGATGCCTACTGAAGGGCCTGAAGGGCAGTGTTTGCTGCTTCTCTTTATTTTATTTATTCTTTCCTTTCTTTGGAGAAAGGCTTTTTTTTTTTTTTTTTTTTTTTCTAAACATGATTTCCTGATGCTCTGGGCACATGTGCTCACAATCTGGAAACAGAGTTCTCTCAGAGTGGGATTCTCAGACCAGCAGCACTGATGTCATGGCAAGCTTATTGGAAAGGCAATTTCTTGGGCCCAACCTGACTGACCACAGAATTAGAATCCTGGGGATGGGGCTTAGGAAAATGTGGTACAAGTTCTCCAAGCGATTCTCATGTATATCGAAGTCCAAGAACCACTGCTCTCTACACGATCCCAACCTCTTACCCCAGTATTTGGGTAACAGGAGACCTCAGAATATTTCCCCCAGCTAAAAAATCAGAGACCCAAACAGGCCTATGACATAGACCTCATTACATCCTTCCCAGCCTTCACGTCCTGTGATCAAAGGCCAAGGGGACCAGAACTTCGCCAAATTCTGTCACCCAGGTAAATGTTATTAAATCAAACTTTATTTTCAGGGAATCTGACAATCACAGTTTACACACTTAGATATAAAAAAGATTCCCCTTCGTATTTGTGAGATTTAATCAGAGGTCTCAGAGAAGAAAAATAACTCTGGTAAGTGGCTGATCTGAGGTTTGAATCAACGCTCTGACTCCAGTTTTTTTCCTGCTACTTAGAAAAGATTCTTGATAATAGCTTCCAAAGTTGAATCCCACCCTTTTTTCCCCCAAAGATGTCTCTTAAAAAATCAATACATTTTGTGGACCAAACTGTATATGGTGTTCGTTTTGAGAGCCTGTACAATTTGGGCTATCTTCAGAAAAATCTCTTAGCTTTATAGAAATTATCGTGCACACATCGCATTTTTCCTCTAAATTAGCAAAAGATCTTCTAATGGCTCAGTCACCAAAAACAAACAAACAAAAAAACAATATATGTCAGAAAAATGAAAAGCTATTGTTCTCCCTTGGCCACGGCAGTATTGCATAATAAGCACAGGGACAATAGAGAATTCTCCAGAAAGTCCTGCAGATTCCTGCATAGAGACAGGCCAAACCATTACCCAGTATTAAAACTATAATCCTAGGCTACCTTTAAAATATATTTCAACTTCACTGCTGTGATAAACAAAACTCTGTTTTAAACAAGCCACCAAACTCCTAATGCATAACAGGGAAAGTATTTAAGGAAAGAGTCTGTAAGACTTTTGTGTAAATGGTTCTCTCTGTCTCTCTCTCTTACACACACACACACACAAACACAATACACTGTCCCTTTCTCTTTCTCTCTCACATACACACACAGTCTCTCTCTCACACGTACTCACCCACACACTCATAAGTGCACTCACATACATAGACCATCACTAAAAGGAAAAATTACCAATTATTTTCTTCTCACAAGATTAAATTCACTTCCAGTCTTTTTTAAAAAAAATTGTTTTTAACGTTTATTTATTTTTGAGGCAGAGAGAGACAGAGCGAGACAGAGCATGAACGGGGGAGGGTCAGAGAGAGGGAGACACAGAATCTGAAACAGGCTCCAGGCTGAGCTGTCAGCACAGAGCCTGATGCAGGGCTCGAACTCACAGACTGCGAGATCATGACCCGAGCCGAAGTCAGTCGCTTAACCGACTGAGCCACACAGGCACCCCTTCATTTCCAGTCTTAAGGCAATAGAAAGGGGTTGAAAACTTCTTCAGAGATCAGTGAAATCTTTCAAGATTCCTTATGATTGAGGAACTGAATGCTTTTAAGGCTAACGAATTCTCAGTTTTGCAAGCATATGGAAGCAGAAAACACCTGGGGTGGTTTAGATATTTGGTAAAACAGAGGATTGAGATCGTTTAATACCTTGTATCATAGTCATTGAGTATCGTATGCATGTAATATTTTACATTGTTCTTAGGTTTCTAGAACACAAGTGATCATCTTTACATAATAAAATATAATATTTCAAATTATAAATTTTATCCATGTGTTTTATTAACCAATTTATATATAATCTTGACAATTAAAACAATTAACATATATGTTTTTACTTTGAGAGTACTATATATATATGTATGTATGTATATATATGTTTATATATGTATATGTATGTGTGTGTGTGTGTGTATATATATATATATATATATATGTATTTCATTTCAAACCTCACACCTAAGTTACTTTTAGCCAGTCATATTATCACCACTTTACATATGAGCAAATTAAAGCAAAAAGGGATTAGGTGAATTTTCTACATTTAGAAAAGGAGCTAGTGCTACACTAGGGCTATAGCTCAGGTTGCCTGGGCTCCCATTTTCAACGTCATTATCCCTACATACCTTCAAATTACGTGAAGACTTTTGGTATGCATACTGCTGCACACACCAGTCAGAATTGTGTTCTGTTGTAACTTTAATCGTTTCAGACAATCTTTAATTCCTGAGGTCAATTGCATCCTATATTGGTTAAGAGTAAGAATCAAATTCAGAAATTTAGACAGATAAAATATACTTGAAGAAGAAGAAGATGAAGAAGAAGAAGAAGAAGAAGAGGAAGAAGAAGAAGAGGAAGAAGGAAGAGGAGGAGGAAGAGAAGAATCCTAAGGATGCCTGAATATGACACTCAAACCACATTTGAGAACAAAAACGGAGAGATCACCATCATTACTACCATGTACTCATTGAAGTTAACTTAAACTAAAAATATGACATATCAGCCACTTCTAGATACTGAAAATGAAATCGTTCCAGACTGTAAGGGGCTTCTAATATGAAGTGGATATTAGATAAAATTAGAGGTGCGGAATATACATATTTTAAACAAGCTATAATCAATATTCTATGATGACAATTTGTTTTTGTGGTAGTTATCAGTCCATAGTGATAGCAACTAGATGTCGTGAATGTTTTTCTGCTTCAGTTGAAATAAACAAATTATTAATAAGACACTGCAAATAGAAAAGTTTGTAGATAAATCAAGTAGATGTATTTAATATAAAGATTTAAATCATAGAAAAAGTATGTTTGAGCATTTTAATTCTTTTAGGAATCAAAAGATTAAATAACTAAAACCGTAAGAAAAATATAATGGGCTTCACACGGCATTCTTTCATACCCAATACGCTGCTGTGCTTTTTATGGGAAATTACAGCTGCCAGAGTTAATTTAATTTAATGTAATTTAATTGTTGAATTTGTATTTTGTACACATCATTGGAGGCCCTAAAGCAATGATATGTTTTTCTTTAAATAAATAATTTTTCCTAACAGTTTAAAGAAATGATTGGCTTAAAGGACATTGGTAGGCTATAGAGAACAACGAAAATATGCAAAGTATCATGCGGAAAGATTTCTCTGACACCAATTCACCAATGAAAGCACTGAAATAATTAAGTAGTCTCTTTTTCTCTTTTATAAAAATGTAATTGAATCTTAAATTCTCACCAAATACAAATGCCACAGTTACAGAGCTTGGAACAGATGTTATATGCCCTTCACAACTAGCCTTCCTTTTTAAAAAGAAATTTTTTTTAAGTTTATTCATTTATTTCAAAAGAGAGAGAGAGTTCCAAGCAGGCCCCACACTGTCAGCGAAGAGCACACCAGAGCCTGACTTATGGCTCGAACTCATGAACCATGAGATCATGACCTGAGCCGAGATCAATTATATTTAAGATATATTTTAAAAATTATATATTTTTATGTATTTTATATATTTACATATAAAATCATATATTTTTAAAATTCTTACTGTGTTTTGGGAACCATATACTTATTTAATCATCATTACATACTAGTATAAGCAACATCATTATTTGCATTTTATCAATGGGAAAACCAAGGCAAGCAAAGTTAATAACTTGCCCAAAGTCACACACAAAGTAAAGGCACGATTTTAATTCCCTCCTTGGTTATGATTAACCTGAACTGATTTTTTTCAGTTGCCATACCTTGGTCTTTGTGCTGAGTTCTATGCAGGCATTCATTGAGCCATCCGTGACCAAACTTGATTGTATACACACTTGCATACAAAACTCATGCCAAATTCTGCTCTCATGTTTCCTCTCCCGACAGCAAGTTTGCTTTGGTATCCAGACTTTCCCTTTCTGCCAAACGTTCATCCCTTCTCAGAAGCAGAAGGAAACTGAATTTCCTCTCCCCTATGTTTATGACTGAGGTGACTTGGTGGACCTGAATAGACACTTTCCAAAGAAGACATACAAATGAACAACAGGTATGTGAAAAAATTACCAACATCACTAATTATCAGGGAAATGTCAATCAAAGCCACAATGAGATAGTACTTTATACCTGTTAGAATGGAACTATCAAAAGGAGAAGAGTTGGAGAGAATGTGGACAAAAGGGAACCCTCGTTGGATGTGGGGATGTAAACTGGTGCAGCCACTATGGAAAATAGTATAGAGGTTCCCCCCAAATTAAAAGTGGAACTACCATATGACCCGGAAATCCCATTTCCAGGTATATTTCTGAAGGATATATAATGATTATCTTCAAGACACAGCTGCACCCCCATGTTCATTGAAGCATTATTCACAATAACTGGGACATGGAATAAACCCGTGTCCATGATAAGAAATATGTGATATAGAAAGAAATTAGAATATTATTAAAGATAGAAATTCTCCCTTTTGTGGCAACATACATGGACCTTGAGGGCATCATGCTAGGTGACATAAGTCAGACAGAGAAGGACAAATGCTGTATGATCTCACTTATATGTAAAATCTAAAAAACAAACAAATGAACTTATAGTAATGAGGAAAAGACAAGCAGTTGCCAGGGGTGGGAGGACAGGGGAAAGGAGAAGATGTTGGTCAAAAGGTGCAGACTTCCAGCTATACAATAATTTCTGGACATCTAATATACATTATAGTAACTATAGTTAACAATTCTGTAAGGTAAACTTGTATTATATATGCTGTACTGTATACTTATATTGCTTAGAGAGTAGTACTTAAATGTACTCACCACACACACATAAAAGGTAATTATGTTAGATGATAGAACTGTTAACTAACCTTATTGTGATAATCATTTTGCAATATATATATATATATATATGTATATATGTATATATATATATGCATCAAATCATCACATTGTACACCTTAAACTTACACAATGTTATATGTCAATTATATTTCAATAAATCTTGAAAAAATAAAAACATATGTAAGTAAAACATAGATGCCAACATCAAGTTGACAGAGGTGTTAGAATAATCTGACAAAACTTAAAAGCAGCAATGATAGAATTGATTCAATGAAAAATCACAAAAACACTTGAAAGAGATAAAAAGGAGAGATAAACACATCTAGAGTTGTCATTGGATATTTCAACATTCCTCACTCAAAAAGTGCTAGGACAACTAGGCAGAAAATCAGCAAGGATGCTGAACTCAAAAACAGTATCTACCAACAGGAGCTAATTGACATTATTGAGCACTCCATTCAACAACATTAGAATACTTGCTCTTTTCAAGTGCCCATAGAACATACACCAAGATAAGTATACTTCTTATGCTATCAAAAAACCTCAACAGTTTAAAATAAATTGAAATCGGGGGCGCCTGGGTGGCTCAGTCGGTTGAGTGTCCGACTTCGGGTCAGGTCACGATTCCGCAGTCCGTGAGTTTGAGCCCCGCGTCGGGCTCTGGGCTGATGGCTCAGAGCCTGGAGCCTGCTTCCGATTCTGTGTCTCCCTCTCTCTCTGCCCCTCCCCCGTTCATGCTTTGTCTCTCTCTGTCTCAAAAATAAACATTAAAAAAATAATAAAATAAAATAAAATAAATTGAAATCATACACAGCATGTTTTCTGACCCAATGAAATCAAACTAAAAACCTGTAATAGAAAGATAATAAGAAATTCTCCAAACATCTGGAAACTAAACAACTCCTTTTCATTGGTCAAAAGAAATTGGTCCATTGGTCAAGAGAAATTGGTCTAAGGGGAAATAAAAACAAAACAAAACCTTCAAATTGGATGAAACTAAAAACACAGCATATCAAAATTGTTGCAATGCAGAGAAAGCAGTGGCAAGAGACAAATGTATCAAAACAAATGCATACAATAAAAAAAAAGAAAATAAATCAATAGTCTTAGCAGCCATCTCAAAAACTTAAAAAGTAGAGTAAAATACACATGAAGCAAGTAGAAGGAAGAAAGTAATAAATACAAAAGGATAAATCGATAAAATTGAAAGCCAAAATATCATTGAAAAGATAGATGAAACAAAAAGCTAGTTATTTTAAAAGATCAATAAAATTGATAATTTAGCAAGTCTAAGAAAAAAAAGAGAAGAGACAAATTATAAATATCACAGATGAAACAGGGGATATCACTATAGACTTGCAGACAGCAAAAGGATAAGAAGGAAACCCCACAATAACTCTATACATATAAATTTGATACCTTAAATGGAATGGACCAATTTCTCAAAAAAAAAAAAAAAAATCTACCACAACTCTCCCAACACAAAATACATAGTTTGAAGCCATACAACTATTAAGAAAATTGAATTCATTATTTAAAAACTACAAAAAATGATAATTCTAGGACTTGATATTTCCACTGGAGATTGCTACTAAATGCTTAAAGAAGAATCAACACCACACAAAAAAAACAGATTGATGGTCTCCAGAGATGAAGGTGATGGGGAGGTGGGCAAAATGGTGAAGATAATCAAAAGATACAAACTTCCAGTTATACAATAAATAAGTCACAGGGATGTAATATATAGTATGGTGACTGTAATTAATTATACTGTATTATATATTTGAAAGTTGCTGAAAAAAGTACATCTTAAAAGTTCTCATCACAAGAAAAACAGTTTGAAACTATATGGTAAATGATGGTAATTAGATTTATTGTGATGATCATTTTACGATGTATAAAATATTGAATCATTATGTTGTATACCTAAAACTAATATAATGTTCTAGTTCAATTATATCTTAATTAAAAAAACATAAATTTTACAGAATTTCTTTAAGGAAATAGAAGAGAAGGGAACTCTTTCCAACTCTTTTTATGAAGCTATATTACTGTTAGCAAACAGTGTACAAAAATAGAGAACCTCATGAAAACCATAGAAAACCAATATGCTCCATTGAATATTTAACAAAATAGTATCAAACAGAATGCATCAATATATGAAAAGAATTAAACACCGTAACCAAATGGGGTTTATTCCAAGGTTACCAAAATGGGTCAATATAATCCAACAGTCATTTTAACAGACTGAAGAAGAAAAACTCTATGATCATATCAATCGATAAAGAAAAATAATTTTTGACAAAATACAATACCCATGATAAAAACTCTTAGAAAAATAGGGATAGAGAGAAATTTCCTCAATTTGAAAAGAACATGCATAAAAAATCCCTACAGCTAACATTATACTCAGTGGTAATGACATATTCAATGCTTTCTAAGACCAGGAATAAGGCAAGGATGTGCTTTCTTACCACTCTCTTCCAACATAGTCCTGTGAGTTTTAGCCAGTACAATAAAGCAAGAAAAGGAAGTAAAAAGTATACAGTTGAAAAGGATGAAAGGAAATTGTCCCTATTTGCAAATGACATGATTGTGTATGTAGAAATCTAAAAGAATCTTTAAAAGACTCCTGGAACCACTAAGTAAGTTTTGCAAGTTCAAAGAACACATGATAAAATATAAAATTCAATTGTATTCTCATATACTAACAATGAATGTGTAGATACCAAAATTAAAAAATATTTACAACCACTAAAAAATAATAAATGGAACGCTTAAGTATAAATCTAACAAAATATTCTCAAACTCATATGCTAAAAACTATACAACATTGGCAAAAGAAAATGTTTAAATATCTAAGTAAATGGAGAATCGTATGGTGATCATGGATTGAAGGATTCAACACAGTAAATATATCAGTAATTCCTAAATCAATATACCGGTATAAATCACTTCCTATCAACACCCCAGCAAGACTTTTGTAGCTACAAGGCTTTTATAAAATTTATATAGAAGGGTAAAAAAGCTAGAAAAGCAAAACAATTTATAGAAGAAGAAAAAATTGGGAGGAATTAGTCTACCTGATTTCAAGACTTATTTTATAATTACAATAATCAAAACTGCAATGTATTGCCAGAGGGATAACCATTTGGATCAATGGAACTCAGAAATAGACCCACACAGATATGTTCAACTGAGTTTTGACTAAGGTGTAAAAGTAATTCTTTGGAAGATAGCCTTTTTAACAAATTGTGCTAGAGCAATCATACATCCATAGACAAAGAGAAAGAAGAGAAGAGGAGAGAAGAGAAGGGGAGAGGAGGGGAGAGAAAAGAGAAGAAAAGAAAAAAGAAAAGAAAGAAAAAGAAAAGAAAAGAGAAAAGAAAAGAAAAGAAAAACTTCAATCTAAGTCTCAGGTCTAATTTTAAAAAATGCAAAATGTTGGGGCACCTGGGTGGCTCAGTCAGTTAAGCATCTGACTTTGGCTCAGATCATGATCTCACAGTTGTGGGTTAGAGTCATGCGTCAGGCTCTGTGCTGACAGCTCGGAGCCTGGAGCCTGCTTCGGATTCTGTGTCTCCCTCTGTCTCTGTCCCTCCCCTGTTTGCCCTCTATCTCTGTCTTCCAAAAATAAACAAACGTTAAAATTGTTTTTAAAACAAAATGCAAAATGTTAACACTATAAACCTTTTTGAGAAAGAACATAGGAGAAAACTCCTCAGGATCCACAACTAAGCACGGAGCTTACGCAACCTTGAAAATCCATAAAAGGAAAAATTGACACGTTGAAAAATTTTGCTCCATGAAAGACCTTGTTTAGAGGCTGAAAAGACAAGCTACATACTGGGAGAAAATATTTGCAAGCCCTGTATCTGATAAAGGGCTAGCACCTAGAGTACATTAAAAAAAAAAAAAACCTCTCAAAACTCAACGGTAAAAACGAACAATACAATTAGAAACTGAACAAAAAACTTGAACAGACATTTCACTGAAAACAAGCACATGAAAAGATAATCAACATCATTAGCCAGTAATGAAATGCAAATTAAAACCACAATGAGTTATCATTACACACTATTGGTATGGCAAAAACTAAAAAGAAAAAAAAAACTAAAAAAAAAAAAAAAATAGTGACAACACCAAAAGCTGGTGAGGATGCACAGAAGCTGGATCACTCACACATTATTGGTAGGAAGGCACGATACAGCCGCTCTGGAAAACAATTTATCAGGTTCTTAAACTCATCATGCAGCTACTATACAACCTGGCTTGTATCCTAGAGGAACAATGATTTAGGTTCACACAAATACCTGTATATGAATGTTTAGAAGCTTAATTCAGAATAGCCAAAAACTGTAAACAACCCAGATGTCCTTCAGTGGGTGAATGATGAAAGAATCTGTGGTATGTTCATATCACGAATATTATTTGGGAATAAGAAGGAACAAACTATTGACATGTGCAACTTGGATGGAATTCCAGAGAATTATGTTGAGGGAAAAAGCCATTCCCCAAAGGTTATATACAGTATGACTCCATTATATAACAGACTTGAAATGACAAAGTTATAGAAACTCTTAGAGGACAGGTTAGTGTCGCTAAAGGGTAAGAAAGAGTGAGCAGGGGAGACTGGGTGTAGCTACAAAATGGCAGCCTGAAGCATCTGGTGAGGGTGGATCTTCTGCATCGTGACCACCAATGCCGCTATCTTGGTTGTGGTATTGCTTTATAGGTTTGCAAGATGTCATCACTAGGGGAAGCTGCATAAAAAGCACACGAGCTCTTTCTGTAAAACTTTGTGTGCATTTACAGTTATCTCAAAATGTCAAAGTTTCTTTAAAAGAAAGTCAGCTATGGGGCGCCTGGGTGGCTTGGTCGGTTGGGTGTCTGACTTCAGCTCAGGTCATGATCTCTCGGTTCCTGAGTTTGAACCCTGCGTCAGGTTTTGTGCTGACATTTTGGAGCCTGAAGTCTGCTTTGGATTCTGTGTCTCCCTCTCTCTCTCTGTTCCTTCCCTGCTTGCACTCTGTCTCTGTCTCTGTCTCTGTCTCTGTCTCTCTCTCTCAAAAATAAAGATTAAAAAAAAAAAAAGAAAGTCAGATAGTCAAATTATGAGGACACCCAGGGACTGAGGCACTGCCAGGTCCTGTCAGCCTGCCAATCCCACACCCCGGTGATGCCTTGCAAACACCTCTCTAAAACACATCTCTGACACCCTCGTGGTGCTCCAGGCATTTGACTCAGACATCTGGTCATAAAGCCTCTCATCCTATGCTTCCCAGAGCCGCCTAGCTTCTGGCCTTCTGATTTGTCTTTCTGTTTATAATTTCAAATCATTTCTTTATTCTGCCAAATAAACCCCTTGTCTGTCTTTAGTCATTCGCTGATTTCCTGGAAAAACAAGCTCTTTCTCCTGTTGCCTAACTGTAGCCATTAGGGTCCCCCTGGCCACGGGGAGGGAAAGGTCCCCAGTGTTCCAGCTAGTAGGTGAGGCTGTGTGTCCTGGGGGAGGGACTATAGAACTGAAACTGACTGAGATGCAGTAACCAAAGATTTGAAAGTGAGGTATTTTCTCCCTGCTTGCTCTTCATGAATCTTCCCATTTCTGTGGTTAGAAGGATTTTTGAACAAGACAGTGGCTTACGCTCTGCACCAGATCCGGGCAACCCAATGTTTCCTTTTCCTCAAATCATCCATGTTCCTTCTCCATCCAAAACCAAAGCTAAAAAAAAACAAACAATAAGCATAAGGACAGAACGTGAGATTTTCCAATGTAACCTATTAAGTGTCATACTGTTAAAAACGTGAAAGCCTCTCTTAGAACACAAACAAATAAACCCCATAGTCTCTCTTTCATTAACCTTCAGTAATGGATAGAGATACTCCCTAAATTGATGCCCTGATCTCTGGCCCAATGTGCATCACATTCATTGTGACTGAGGGGAGGCATAGACATCCCGATTCTGTTGGCTTTATTTAAAACGATAAAAATATACAGAGCAAAAGTACCTGTGCTCTGACATCAGTCATTACCAACAAAGGTTCTCACTGAGGTTATCCCAACGAATGTCATTTTTTTTTTTCCAGACGGCCCATGATGTTGCAGAGAGAACAGCTGCACACACTATACATCTTGGCTGCACTGGAACAGGCTTCTCGGGAAGGAGAATTGGATGCCAGAGCCCTTGAATTGCACGATAGCTGATCTCGGAAGAAGAAGAGGTGGTTTCCTCCGCTCAGCCCCGCTCCATCAAGCTCCTCACCTCTGTGCACAAGCCACCAGCCTTCCCTGGCAGGCTCTCACTTCTTCAGCCTGATTGGGATGCAGGCGCTGTTCTGAGCCTGCTCTTTGGGCATGTTTTATTTCCTACCGCTACAGCCAACCCGTCACTGAATTTACTCTGGTAAGAAGCAATTGTAAAATCAACTCATGTGGTACAAACGAAGTGGGAGAAATGGCGGAGCTCCTTTGAAAACCACCTCTGGGCAGAAAGGTTCAAAGGTCAGGAAAAAGAGCAGACACCCCAATAGTCAGTGTCCAAAATACCTTGTTTGGATTTCTGCTGAAATCAGAGGCAGTTTTTAAAATAAGTCCAGCGGGGGAATAAATAAATAAATAAATAAATATAAAATAAAATAAAATAAAATAAAATAAAATAAAATAAAGTCCAGCGAGGGGCACCTGGGTGGCTTAGTCGGTTGGGCGTCCGACTTCAGCTCAGGTCATGATCTCGCGGTTTGCGAGTTCGAGCCCCGCGTCGGGCTCTGCACGGACAGCTTGGACCCTGGATCCTGCTTCAGATTCTGTATCTGCCCCTCCCACGCTCGTGCTCTGTCGCTCTCTGTCTCCCAATAATAAGTAAACACTAAAAACAAATTTTAAAGTAAGTCCAGCAATTGTCCTGGGCATTTCTTCCATCCCCTCCCTCCAACGTCTCTCCCACCGTCTTTAATTGCATCAAATCCCATTCTCCAATTTTTCATGTGAATTTTATTAAAAAATCTCCAACCATCTATGGGAATGTTTACTTTAAAATTTCTTCCCTTTTTGAGCCGCGGAATCTCTGTCTCAAAGGATCATAAAATATTAATCATCTCCCTAAATCTAAAAAGGGAATGAGATCACACAGTATTTCAAAGGTCTAGTCAGCATCTGTCCATGTTCCATAAGAGGACAAGGTACAAGACTACCACGCAGAAATAGTTTAAGAATGGTTGTTTTTCAAAAATGTCAGCTGAGCCATAATTTCTGTGTTCATAAGAATTAACATAGGGCACTCTTTCTGAAAAAAAAAAAAAATTCAACCAGTCTCCCTGGTTGTTTTACATCTGTGTTTGGAGTCAGCCACACTTGTGAAGAAGATCTTAACTCCTCTCTCTTATGGCTCCCCCTTGCACCTGCATTCAGTGTTTCCATTTTGTCCCCAGATCTCTCTTTTTACTCAAGAGGTGACTCATTTTGGTGGTAAACGATCAAGAATATACCCAAGGCTTGAAATTTTTTTCAAATCAGTGTTAAGTGACTGCAGAAGATGATACTTAAAATACCTGTCACAACTCAGGTGGCATCCATTTCAAGAGCACAAATAATCCAATATTTTGTCGTCCCATCACTCATGTCTTTTTGCAAGAAAACAGAAAGCAGAACAAGTTACAGGTGAAATCAAATAAACTAATTTTGGTTTTGACAAGGGGGCCAAATCAGTCTATTTTAAAACCCGAAAATGTAATCACCTTACTTTGCCTGTGTGGAGTGCACGTATTTGGACAAACTTTTAAAGCCTGCGTTTTCTGAATTAATATACTTGTCTAAATACCAGTTGATTTAAAGTGAGAACGAAGCTGGCATAGGTGCTCTGCTGTGCATACAAGCTCTCTGTAAAAACAAACAAACAAACAAACAACTACGCATTTACATACACATACATATATAGAAACTTTATAAGTGATCAGATAGGCCTTCTCAAATCTGTATAATTAAAACAACTTTAAGTTTTATGTTAGAGACCAGTCAATGCCTTTAGAGAACTTAAAATAGATTAAATATACATATAAATAGTACATTTTGTATCTTTTGTACTTCATTTTTTATTTGTACAAACAAAATAAAATAGAAATGTATATCTTAAAGGTTGCCATGCAAGTTGCTGAGATGCATGATTCTATATAATTCTATCACTCCCATACTCATATCAATATTTAGAAATTTGCTCTTGAGAGAGATTGATTTACCATATGTGGTGATAACAACCATTACAAACTCCCAATATTTCACAAACCATGATATAAATTGACTTTTCTTCACACTCCTGGATGCCATTAGACTCCTCCCCTACCAGGGAAATTGTTTCCATGGTAACCGAAAGGGAAAAAGCACAGGGAGGGGGAAAAAAGGCACAGAAAGCTAATGAAATGAGATATCTATGGAATAAACAAAATATTTGTTGGCAAGTGTTGGCTGTGATGACACTTTTATTGTTTCTAGACCCACATACTTCTAGAGACACTAAGGCCATACTGTCTGGCAGAGTAGACCGTGCCTGAGGATGGTCTTGTTAAAATGTCCAGCAACCCGCTGGGCTGCCTGCTATTAGCCAGTGTAGATGACACCTTGTAAATGGAGCCTGCTGAATCTTTCTATCCACACCACCTCTACAGGACGCAGGTGGGCATGGCTGGACTGATCCAGAGTACAGCAGATAGCCCGAAAGCAGAGCTGTTCACAGGGGCACCGAATCGCCCTTCCTGGGGTAGCTACAGTTCTTTTTCCAGCCACACGCAGAATTTTCCAGTGGGCGTAGAGCACTGAAATCCATTCAGACCATTTGGGGCACTCCGGAAGTTCTCTAGAATGAAACATTAGGTAGCACCTGCTTTTATCTTTTTATTCATGTTGCTGAAGTAAAATATGCAGCTAATGTCATTTAATTTTTATTAGATTCTGCATATATGTGGCTTTTAGAATGAACTCGAGGGAACACACATTAGTCATAAACATATACTTTTTAATTAATTTTTCTTTGTAATTCAAAGTAGATGTCTAATGCATTCATGGAATGATATGCCCTCCCTCTGGGGGGCAATTTTAATACCTGCAATTCCCCAGCTTGTTAATCAAAGACTTTTTAGCCTTGTAGATAATTTATATCTGCTTAATGTTCAGAAGGTTGAAATTGCAGCCATATGAAAAAAAATTCTTACCTCTGACAAAATCAGAAAAGATAAAAACCTCATGCAAATTCTACAGAAATGGGAAATGGTGGAAATATCCTTTCTTTTTGAGCTGCTTTTTGTGAAAATATTTTGTGGCTTTATGAAAAAAAAAAAGTGGCTGTTTTCTTTCTTTTTTTTTTTTCTTCCCCCTCCCCCTCTCTGGAAGACACAGTGAAACTGCTTGGCTAAAAATGCAGCAATGGCCAGAAATCTCCATCTCAGAACATGCCTATTTCTAGTAGTTTTATATTTTGAAAGAATACTTTTTTTGCTTCTTAAAAAAAATATTACTGGCCAAAAAAATTTACATGGGAAAAATTTAGATTTTGTGGGGGTTCAATTTATGTTTAAGTTCAGTTTTGCTAGCTCCGTGGCTCCAAGTGTTAATCTCCTGCTCTGTTACTGTGTTACCCTGTCATTAAGCTCAGTTTTCTCCCACACGTAGGCAGACAAGGTGAGAAGAATAGTTCCACCGACACCCTGGGCAGTGGCTTTAGATCCAGAACTGTGGACAAGACATGCCATAAGTCAGAGAAGGAACAAGGATGGGAGCACCATGTTCTCTCCTCCTGAGATCCTTCCCCACGGTGTGGCATTGCTCCTTGAGATGTGTGCCTGCTGTGTGTGCATCTGCACATTCACAAATACATCCCCCTGGACTCGCGCACACACACACACACACACACACACACACACACACACACTTTGCCTTGTGGGTACGTGGCTACATGTTAACTGATAGTGGCATTTCTACAGTGAGGACAAGGAATAGAATGGTGGGCCCTCAGAGATGGAAGAAAGGGTTGAGAACTCTGCATCTGATCTCCCATGTGGGGGGGGGGGTCGCGGCAGGTAGTTCCCTTGTAGTAACGCTGAATTCAACTTAGTAGCAGATAATTCAGCTTGGGCTTTCACATTCCAGGGAAGGGACACTCACTACTTATATGAGTGCAGCTAGAGCATCATGAGGCAGTCGAAAATATTAGAAAGGTGCCTTTTATATAATCTTATATCTACCTTTAAAAAATTTCTACTCGTATCGTACTCTGAAACCAAATAGAAGAAGAAGGGTTTTTTTTTTCTTACCACTTAGCAGTCCTCAAACATGTTTAACACAGTTACCCTCCCTTCTTCATGAGCTAAACATTCCCCTTTGCCTCATTTACTCCTCCCATGATATGGCTTTGGGAACCCTATTATCTTGGTTGACCTACTTGAGCCAATTTGGCACCCAAACTGGATACAGTATTCTAGATATGGTTGTTATTTACATAGTCGGGAGTGCAGTCGACTGTTTTCATTTATTAGCAGTTTGCTTTTATTGGTGCCGTAGAAAATCAGATGTGGCCACATTTTCACAGCCAGGTCATGCTGCCAGCTCGCGTCGGACTTACAGTTATCTTTATACTCAGATCTTTATAGCGCTTGAAGTCTGGCCTTCCCATTTTGCACTGGGCAGCTGACTTTCCAAGGCTAACTGCACAACATTATGTTTATCGCAGTTACAGTTTATTTCACCCGTTAAGCCTTCCTTTTAGCCTGTTCATATCATTTTCAATCCTGGCTCTATTATTTTAGTATTTGCTGTTAAACTGGGATTTTGAGTCAGTCACGAAGTTGGACAGGATGTGATTCATGACTCAATCTAAGTCCTCAGTAAAATTTTACACAGGCCCACATGAAGAAAGGATGTCTGGGCTGCTACTAGAGACTTCTCTTTGAGTAACAAGAATATATGTTCTCTGATGTTTAATCAACTGTGAATCCACCTAGCTGTGCTATCAGACCACATTTCTAAACTTCACTTAGTAATGCAAACTATGAAAGAGTTCATGAATGCCTCTGGAGATTAGGGAGTACTCTGCTTCTCATTTACTGTTTTATATATGTATCAAAAAAAAAAAAAAAAAAAAAAAGGAAAGAAAGGCAATGAATTTGATGTGACCAGTACACTTTGTGTTTCTTCCAATATTCTTTGCTTCTGTTTATTCCTTAGCTTTACTGGGCATTTTTTTCTTAGTAGTATTTCTCTATGATACAGTTATCTTCCTCTATAGAAATCTTTTTAAGTTCATTTGTTTATTTTGAGAAAGAGAGAGAGCGTGTGGGGGGAAGGAGGGAGGCACAGAGAGAGAGAGAAAGGGGGAGGGAGGGAGGGAGAGAGAAAATCCCAGGCAGGCTCTGCACTGTCAGTGTAAAACCCAATGTGAGGCTCAAACTTACAAACTGTGAAATCATGACTTGAGCTGAAACCAAGAGTCAGATGCTTAACTGACTGAGCCACCCAGGCGCCCCAGCCCCCATAGAAGTTATTTTAATAGTTATATCTGAACGTTTTTTTCTCTTTATTCAGAAGCTTTCCACTGTTGTAAGAAAATCTCTTGCCAGATGCATTTTTCCTGATCATCACATTGCCAGCCCCTTATCAAGACCCCAGGCCTCAGTGTCATAACCCTTAGTCCATAAAGCCAAATCCTATCACTAAATATCATCCCTTTAGTCTGCTGAAAAGTCATGATGTTCAGTAAGAATGAACTGATAACATCTCCTACAACCCCAAGTCCTTTAAAAAGTGTTTTTTTTGTTGTTGTTGTTTTTGCTTATGTTTTAAATATCTGTATCGTTTCTTTATGTGTATGTGCAGAAATGAGAAGGGGCTAATGGATTTGATGACTCTGGATAAGTCGTGTATCCTTGAAGATGCTATTTTCAGGAAAGAGTCTCATGTCTCCAATATGTTAGGATGCTGGTTGTTTTGTGGCCTCTTCACTCTGCGGCGGGAACTCTGCGCCAGCTGGGCAACCGTGCAACTGGGCTGAAGAGACAAGGGTAGAAGAAAAAGCAGTCTGAGGTAAGAAAGCCAGAGAATAATTCTGGATCCTGACTGAGCTGAGCACTCACCAAGCACTACACAGCCATGCACCAAAGCCACTGGGGCCAAACAAGAGATCTCATGACCCTGCCTCACAGGTTCACAGACCCCCTTCTGGGTCCCTATTGCAGCCCTGTATGTCCTAATTCTGAACCCTCGTTTCTGTTCTGGGGTTCCAATTTCCAGCCTAATACCAAATGCCTCGTCTTGGCCCATCTAATTCCCCACCTTGTACGGAAGCTTTCTTTGAACTATCAGGTTTTAATACCAACCTCACTCTAGAAGTTATTTCCTAGATCTGTCAGATGATATTTTGAGAGGCCATTTTGATGCTATGGGCATTTTGTGTACATGAGAGATAAGTGAGGGGCAGGTAATAATTACTTGGTAATTATTAGTTTACATTTTCCTTTTAGAACCAGGAAATATCCATGATACCAAAGTCTGTATCAAAATAGTTATTTCACCACCTTCCTCCTTGCTCTCTGGTTCAGTTTCTGAACGTTGGAAACCCGAGGCTGAAATGGATTCCACATTGTATCACTCCACTCACCTCACACCCAGACTTGGCCCTAGGAACTTGGCCTTGCATCCTGACCCTTACTTGCCAAGGCAGAGTTCAGATAATTGTGGGAATCAGTTGAGCTAGGTTTACACAATTCTGACCATCCTAGCTTCTTTGTACTTGTTATGTAGAGAGAAGATAAACAAACGTTGTTTTATGCTGCTCACCATTTCTTCACCAACCTACACAAGAACAGAATTATGCGACAACCAGCAGAGAGTAAAGTGACTTGAGAGAGCATAAGACTTCAAGTATGGAACCTGGTAATAGAAATATGGTAGTAGCGAGGGTTTGGAGCCCGAGCATGTTCCACAGATTTTATACAGTTATTTTTATACAATACGACAACAAGCTTTTAGATGGGTAAAGAAGGATGTAGAACACTACCAGAAATCAGTGATGAACCACTCCAAGAGAAAAGACTATTTCTGTTAAGGATTGCTGTGAGTTTGGAAGGCAAAGGAAGTGAGGACAATAAAAAGATATTTGATTCAGTTCTTGAGAGACCTTAGAATTTTCCAATGTCCTGGACTTTTAGAGTCTTCAAGTTGGAGTTCTTCCAAATTGCACAGGAAGCAAAGTGACTGTACTGTCAGGCAAGATATTTCTGTGCTTTTATCCATGGCCCCTTGATGACACAAACATGTGTGTCCAGCCCTGGCCTCTCCTCTGAGCCACTAGGTGATAAATCCAACTCCCATCAATATCTCAAAGGTATCTATAATTTCAGGTCCAAACCAGGGTGCTTGATTTACCTTTTTTCCCAAGTCTGCTCCCTATACCAGTAAATAGGGATTCCCTGCCTTCTCTATTTCAGTAAATAGCACCAGCATCCATTTGCACGCAAAGTCAAAAACATAGGAGTTGTCCTTATGTCCTTCACGACCCACCCCCCTTTCAGTAAGAAGGCCTATTAGCACTTCCTTATAAACGTGTTCCAAAGTAGCCACCTTCTTTTCGGTCTACTGCCACCGTCTGTGTCCAACCATCATCATTCCTTAATTAGGCTACTTCACTAGCTTCCTAACAGGTCTATGTGCTGCCCTCTAGATCAGTATACATTTTTTCTTTGTTCAAAACCCTTCAATGGCTTTCTCTCATAAAGAAACAAAATATTGTGCAAATTCTTTTGAGGCCCATTCGGTCCCATATGACCTGGCTCCTGCCCACCTCTTTACCTTCATCTCCCCCTAAGTACCGCCCACCCTCAAACTCTGCTCTCCCTTCCACTGTTCACTCCTCCTAAAACTTTCCCCACCTCCAGCTCCTTTGCATTGACCCTTTTTTGCTGCCCAGAGTTTTCTTCCTTTAGATGTGTGCATGACAAGTTCTTTCTTATTCAGGTTTCAGCTCAAATGTTCTTCCTTGAAGATGGCTTCCAATCACCCGACTTAACATTTCTGAAGGTCACTCTTGATCTCATTGCTGTGTAGTATTTTCTTCATTGTACTTGCCACCTAAAGTCTAACTTACTGATCTACTTACTTCGCTACTCATTTATTATCAGTTTCTCCTACTAAAATGTAAGTTCTTTGAGAACAGAAACCTAATATGTCTATTTCCCTGCCACATCTCTTGTATCTGAAACATAGCACTCAGTAAATACCTGATGAATGATGTAACACAATGAAAATCCACCTCTCCTTTAATTTCTAAATTATCCTCATTCAGATGACTTCAGCTATACCTTCTGAATATTAGCAAAATCTATAAAATCTTAGCTCACAATAACAGTATAGAAAAATGATTCAAATAAAATTTATTTACCTACCGAACTAACAATTATTTATTTATAACAGGAAAAGGTTTCTGGTGAACATTTTCACTAGAAACCATGAGTATTTTTAATCTTTTGTAAAAAATTATGATGTGAAGTTGAAACTTGATACAAAATAGAGTGAATGGCCAGAGAAATAGACTCTTCCTTAGTAGTCTTACCTTATGACTTACAGATGTCCTTGAAAACATCATAAGTTATACTTAAAAATCAATAAGAAATATTTCTGAATTATAATCTGTGACTCAGGAGACATGATTTAACTTGGAATGATCTCAGAATCCATATTTGAACAGTAGTGTGCACAAGATTATATAAAAAATTATTCATATATCTCTAAACACATATCTGAGAAAAACTCAGTTTGAACATATGTACCAAATTTGCACACAGACACATCAGTCAGCAGAAGCTCACTCAAATAGAATAAACAGAAGACAAAAAGCCAGAAGGCTTGGATGCTAAGGCCAACGTACTAGGCCTATAAAAAGCAAGACAATTAAAGATCTAATAGGTAATGTTTACTGAGCAATTACTATATCCCAGGAACTCAGTTCTAAGCACTTTATAAACAATGACCCCATGTCTTGAACCTCTTTTTCAGTATGACCTAAGCATTAATAAGCATTTTTATAATGGATCTAAATAAGCATTTTTATAATGGACCTAATGAAGAAACACATTAATTTTCCCAACTTAAAAAAACTAAAGGTTAGATAGTTGTGGGGTAAGATGATGTTAGAAAAAAAAAAAAAGCCAACAAACAAAAAACTTCAGAATCAAGAGTAGAATTTGAGGAGTATGAGGAATATCATTCAAATATTTCAACCTTATGGTTGGGACCAGGTCAGGTTGAGATCTTGGACCAGGTCAGTAGCTGGTTTTTAGAAACCGAGGATCTAGAAACGACAGAAATAGATATTGAGAAATGAGGAAAACGCCAGGCATAGAGGAAGTCCTTTACAACCTTGCAATGTTCCAGGTCTTTACATGGTCTACGAGTCTCCACATATGCTGGACTGTCATGCCTCTGACTCATTTCTTACTATTCTCAGCCACCTGGCTTTTTGCTGGGTCTCCTCCAGTGTTCCTGGCATGTTCTGTCTCAGAGCCTTTGGGCTTTTCTCATCTCTGCCTGGAATACCTTCCCCAGCTATCCTCATGATGAACTCCTTCATCTCTCATGTGTTCATTCATTTGTTACCTTCTCACTGCTTACCCTGACCATCCAATTAATAGGGAAACCCTCTACCTCCAGCACTACTGATCTCCTAACTCTGCTTAACTTTGAAGTTTTTCCACAGCATTTACATCTCCTATATTATAGAACTTATTGTTTTTGTCATGTATATCATCTAAATTTCTCCACTCTGAAACTTAGGGTCCAGATGAGCATGGATTGTTACCTGTTGTCACAGAGTCCCCCAAAATGGTCTCTATTTTTTATCCTTCCCTGTATTAATTTTCTAGGGCTGCCATAACAAAATGCCATGCAATGCGTGGCTTCAGCAACAGAAATTAATTTTCTTATAGTTCTAGAGGCTAGAAGTCCAAACTCAAGGTATTGGCAGGTTTGGCTTCTTTCAAGGCCTTTCTCCTTGGCTTGCAGATGATGGCTTTTTTATTGTGTTCTCACATGGTCTTTCCTCTGCAAGCACGAATCCCCAGTGTTTCTTTGTGTGTCCAAATTTCCCTTTCTTATAAGGATTCCAGTCAGATTGGATTGAGGCCCACCCTAAGAGTCCATTTAAAAAAATTTACTTTCCATTCATGAATTTTTGAGAGACAGAGAAAGACAGAGTATGAGCGGGAGAGGGGCCAAGACAGAGGGAGACAGAATCTGAAGCAAGCCCTTGGCTCTAAGCTGTCTGCACAGAGCCCTACACGGGGCTTGAACCCATGAACCATGAAATCCTGACCTGAGTCGAAGTCAGATGCTTAACCAACTAAGCCACCCAGGAACCCCTAACAGTCTTATTTTAAACTCATTACTTCTCTAAAGGCTCTGTCTCCAAATATAGTGGCATCTGAGGAAGTGGAGGTTAGGGCTTCAATATATGTGTGGGGGACACAATTCAGCTCATAACATACTATATATCCATTTACTTTGCACATAACTTTGTAGTGCTCTCCCACTCTGCCTCTGGGCTTGCCTTGAGATTTGCTTTGGCCAACAGCATGTTAGGAAATATGACACAAACAAATGTTTGAGAAGTACGTGTATGACTGGGTTTGTTCACCCTTGATCTGCCATGGCTCTGAGAACATGCCTAGATTGGCCTGTTAAAGAATGAATGAGACCTATAGAACAAAACTTAATTTCCCAGTTGTACCAGCTAAGGCCATCTCAGATTGGCCACAGCCAGTTGCCCGCCTCGCTGTGTGAGAAAACCCAACCAAGATCAACAGAGCCACCAAATGAACCCACAGCTGCCTGCAGACACATGAGTGTCCCAGGCATGACTAGCTAAGCCTATCTGAGATGAGGTGAGCCCTGCAACTCATGGTGCTCTGATTTTGTGGTTGTAAATGTGTTATTGTGGCAATTGGAAAACTGATACAACTGTTTTGTTCATTGATATATCCTAATTAGCAAGAATAATGCCTGGCACATTGCAAGTGATCAATAAATACTTTTTTTGAATGAGTAAATGGGCAAAATATAGTTACATAAAAACAAGTACCTGCTTACAGAGGGCCCCTCTTAAAAATTTATTACATATCTCTCATGAGGATGACTTCCTCTGGCTTAATATCATTGAGTTTATAAGTGGTTTCATGAGCTAGCTGGTAACATATGATTCACTGTGGCCTAATATATTTACTACTCTTTGAGGACTTCACATTTCTTCAGGTAATATTGCTTGAAACAGAAGAGTAAACGTGTTAAACCCACAATATTAGGGAAACATTAGGAAAAAACTTTTGAGGGTCTTCCTACAGCATCTCAAATTTTATTAGGTGGAAGTGACCACTAATCCACCCATAGGAGCTGTTATCCTCATGACTCTGGCTTAAAGCTATAGGTTAAAGGAAACTATTTGGACGTGATGAGGGAGTAATTAAAAAAGAGGGAGACTGAGAGTGATTTTAGTAAAAGTAAATAAAAATGTAGCAAAAACTACTTTTTGGAGCCTATGTGATGCTAAACATTACTTTTACATGCTGTTTCTCTCATTCTGGATAAATCTTTACCTCCCCACCCCACTTCACCGAGTTCAGCCCTATTTCTTCTTTAGTACAAACATCACCTCCTCTGAGTGTTAGGCAAGAGGGGACTGAGCAAGCCTTCCATGTTCCTTTCAACCTTACCCCCAGGACTTCTTATGTCCTTTCATACAATTTATGTTTTTCTTTATAGCATTTTCCACAGTGTGTGATCACAAATTTGTGTGATTAATACTCAGTGCATGTCTCTTGTGCTAGATTTTGACTCCACAAGGTGCCACATCTAGCTCAGTATTATATTCTTAGAATTCAGGACAATGGCCCCAACACAGGTTAGTATACAATAAATACTTGTTGACCAAGTATTATTCATTATCTGTCCTTCCCATTTATTAATAGATGTCACTGATGGAGAGAAATCACAAATTAAACTAAATACCGCTAAAATAAAACATCCAAAAAAAAAGTCTGGTCATTACCAAAAAGTTTCTGAGCTTCCTTATTTAAGGAAGATTTTCAATAAATATTTGTTAAATTAAATTGACAGATGGCATCAAAGAAAACATTCTGAAAAAATGAGATTTCCATTCTGAAACCCAAAGTTTTGGATTGATATGTTATTAAAGCTTTTACAGCCTTTCTCTATTGAGTAAAATTCCAATAACAGCCAGCTCACATTATTGATCAGCCTTTGGCAATCCTATTATGCCTCTCAGAGCATCAAGCCATGGGCTGAAATCTAGAATGAAGAAATTCGGCAGAGAGCGTCTATAGTTGTTGACATCATGCTTAGATTCTGAGCCACTTGGGAATGAATACAAGATAGATTATAAAAATGCTGTTTTATGGACTTCAGAAGGCCTCGTACACAAGCTTGGAAGGTTTGATTCTAATGGAGAATTCAATGTAGAGGGAACAGCATTTGGAACAGCCCTGCCACACTGGATTAACTGAGAAAAAGTGAGGGTAGCTGGAGGACATTGAAGCTGCTATGAGGCTGCAGTGGTGCACAGAGACCAGATTATGCCCGTCTTGGAGGGGCATAGTAAAGATATCTGCCCTTGTCCTAAGTACAATGGGAAGCTGCCAAATATTTCCCGAGCTCTGATCGCTCTAGCTCGCATGGGGAGGATGGATTGGAAAGCAGAGGGGAGTGAAGCTATTGTGATTATCCTGCTGTACTTGACATAGCTTGTAGGAGAAGAGCCTGGCTACAGCTCAGCTATCTGCTCTTTCTTTTTCATGGGCATAATTGGGAGTGTGTTTTGAAATTAGCAAAGTCTTGTTTTAAAGAGAATAATAGACTGGACGTGTTGAGACTTTTGCCCGGGGCTCTAAATATCTATTAGCAGAGTCTCAGCAATGAACTGTAATCCCTATGAAATGAGGTTGTGAGCATCAGCAAGACTCTAGCACCCACCACCACACCTGGCGATAGCACTGTTAATAGATATTTGCTGCACAAGTGACCACATGAATCAAGGGTTGCAAAAAAGGGTTACAAACAATGAGCGACTCTAAGAAGCATGTTGGAGGTAGCAGAGAAAGCCATTTTCCTCTCTAAACCTCGAGTTTCATTCCTCGCAAGAATCCAATAATTTCTTTCATTTTGAAGCATCTGTACATGCACATGCTGAGCCATCAATTAAAATAAAGTGTACAAAATGCCTACTCTGCAAAGTGTGCCTGCCTCTGCCACATGCTCCGTTTCAACACTGGCATAACCAAAATGACTAATGTGGTTGTTCGATTCTAGGGTCGGCGACTCGTTCTCGCTCAGCTTCTAAATCCCAAGGCAAACAGCTTTGAGATACTAGAATGAGAAGAGCTACAGAGAAATTGCCAGGCCTTTTGTTGCCTTATTAAGTCTGGAGTATTCTATTTAATCATACCTTCCTCTAGGAGAAATCAACTATTTGAAGAAAAATACATTCCTGGTCTCTGAATGCTGTCTTTAGTAAGGAGCAAAGATCAAAGAGGATGCACTTTCTAATTTTTGAACATTAACAATGTCCCTTGTACTGCAAAATGGAATTACTTAGGGCGGTTATGGAGACCCCTGTAGTTTTGAGCATATAAATGGAATGTCTTAATACAGCATATGAAATTAATTGTAACATATTTAATATCCTTCAAATAAATTTGAAAGAACAAGGTACTTGGCACTTGGATATTTATTTTAAACATTTCACCAACTGTATGAGCTCTGTAATAAGTCTGAAATATTTAACACAGATAAGATATCTTACCCCAGCTCAGCATTTTCTCCTGATGTTTGTAATTTTTGCTATAAGAAAATTGGACAGTTTTATCACCAGGTAATATTTGTTAACCAGGGTCTGACAAAAGAAAAAAAGATGGATGACCGCTAGATCAGCATGTGGCCTGCCAAGAAAATGAAAGGACATTCATAGTAAGTGATTTTAATCTGTTGGTCAGTGCCCTATTCAGGATGTCAGATTTTTTTTTTTATGAAAATGCAAAAGAAATGGTTCGTAACACACAGTGGTGACATATATAACTTCTGTTTCATGATTTGCAATGCGTAGGCACTTCACTGACTGTTGGATTTATTCTCTGCTTTTGAAAGACAGCCCTTGGATTACCCAAAGAGAACCTTCTTGGTTTTGTAATTGTTTTATATTCCAAGGGGATTCTGGTTTCATGGCTCATCCTTCCCCTCTTTGTCATGCCCCCTATATTTGGTCTCTTAATCAAGAATGCCCAAGAATGCATTTACAGAAAATTGAGATGCACATTCTGTATGGATGAAGGCAACTGTGTCATCTACATTTTCCACGATTCAGCCATGCCCTTTGTTCTTGGACATGATAGAAAATCTGTTTTCACTCTCAATTGGAAAGCCAGCATGAGTTAGACCAGATGGCTGTTGACCTTCAGGCAATAGAGAATGGGAGAGATTCCCAACTGTTCTCATTACTCTGGGCAGTGACCTCCTTTGGAGCAACAGCCACAAGAAGCTGACACCTAGAAAACTTACTTTCTCCTTGAACGCTAGACACGTTACTGGTTGTGTATTGAGAGCTCTAGTTACCTAATCTTCATGGTGTCAGTGTCTCGTGTCAGTGTTTATATATATTATTCTTTATTCATTGAAGTCAAGCTGCTGGTGTTCTAAATGTCTTGATAAGAGAAGACGGCTGAGTTCAGATGTCTGCTGATGTTAGAAATGTTTTCCCCCTTTTTATATCCCTGTGCACCACACAGTAAATAGATCATAGTATATACTCAGTGTGCGTGTTTGATTGAATGGTGGAAAGATAAATGAATGCTAGTCACCATACTTTACACTATCCATAAGGTATTTTCAGAAAATGTACTTATATGGAAACCTAATACATTGCAAGCACTTACCTCAGTTGTTTCCCAGCAGTGCCAGTAAGATAGGTTCTGTTATTCTTTTTGGCTAGCTGGAAAATTTGATACTATGTAACTAGTAAGTGGAAGAAAGGGGACTGTATCAACTCTACCCGTTCAACTCTGCTGCTCACACGTTCACTACAATGTTCTCTTATTTCCCTTTCTGTTATCATAGGGAGATGACTATCTAGGGTCAAAATTAAATCCTAAAAAGCCGTTTACCTGTAAATTTTCTTTCAGAGCCCATAGATGCCTATTATTCATTTATTTACACAGTTTAAAACAATAAACGGCTATTTGTGAGATGCATCAGTATACTTGCTATGAGATTGAAAGAGCTGATGAATCCTGGGCAGAGGTTGGGATAAGAGTACTTTTCTCTTCTATTTCTATCAGGTTGCCTTTTAGATCTGATGTGATCTGACATCTCCCCCCAGGACATCTGAGTGTGCCGAGTTATCAGTTCTCTGTCTATTTCCTACTGTCTAGCCAAGGGAAAACCGGCATCTTGCTGGGCTGGGTCTCTCACTGTCTGTATTGCATATATTAAATAAACAAAACCGAAAGAACTAGGTCATTGGAGCAAATGTATGCATTTATTAAGCCATAGATGAAGGGATATCTAATCTGTGTCCCTCATTATGGAATGTATCTGAATCCAGTATTATGTCACGTGTTGGTTGAAACCACAGACAAAACAGTCCTTGTCACCCACACAGCCATACAAATATAGCTTCCTGGCAAACTGCATTCACACACAAGATGGCAGTAAGTAGAATTTTGTTTTCCTGTTGATCTTAAAATCGCCCCCTTTCTTTACATCCTAGAGCCATAATTCTGCCACCTGGTGCAGCACAAGCAACCATTCCTTGGAAGGTAGAGCAGAGTGGGATGGACCTCTATTATGAAGAAAAAGAAAATCCCATGAGGCCAGGTCTCAGTGGGACTGAGAGAGTGAGGGAGTGGCTTATGGCTGCTGTTCCCCATCGCTCAAAACTACTAATACCACAGTTTGCTCACCGGCATGTCTGTGTTGGTCTTACAGGAAGGTGGCCCCCAGTCAGAACGGCATGTCCATTTTATTCCCATCCTCACCTCATCCCCCCATAGCAGCACCTCTGCATAAAGCTTAGAAGTTGCCCCTCACACTGTGTCTCTTTCCCGTGGTACCACTTATCCATTGAAGGAATGTCGGTTTTCAAATACCAACCAGTTTAAAGGAAAGATTTTGTTTTAATTTTGCAACACATTCAGAGGAAACCCATTAGAAACCTTTGAGGGCTTAGTGTTTTAATCTTAGGAAAAGTGTAATTGGGCAGAAGGTTATTTACTGAGGACTTTTGAAAAGACCAAATAATAGTTTTTCAGCGTATCCTACATTAAGCAGCATCAAAATGATGCGTGAAAATAGTATCTGACGATGACTGGATAACTATGTGTATACATGGTTATAGCATTTTTTTTAAATTTTTTTTAACGTTTTATTTATTTTTGAGACAGAGAGAGACAGAGCATGAACGGGGGAGGGACAGAGAGAGAGGGAGACACAGAATCGGAAGCAGGCTCCAGGCTCTGAGCCATCAGCCCAGAGCCCGACGCGGGGCTCGAACCCACGGACCGCGAGATCGTGACCTGAGCTGAAGTCGGCCGCTTAACCGACTGAGCCACCCAGGCGCCCCGGTTATAGCATTTTAATGCATATGCCTGCATCCAAGACTGCATTCACAAACTCATTCTGATATACTTAGGGATATTTTTACTTGAACTTGTATTTATTATTTGGTGTCAACCTAGTCATTTCATAATCATTATTCTAAAGCTAACACAGTTGGTATGAAGCCATGTTACACATGAAAGAAATTATTCAATCGATATCCGAGATACTAAAAAGTAACCCAAGTTTTCAAAGTATTCCTCTTGTCGTATTGCTAAGAAAACCCACTTCACAATTCATACATCTCATATTCTCATTCCCAAAAATGTGTAAAGACTGAGCTTTTCTTCTCTGAATTAAAATAGTTGCTTGCAGTGATGGCTTGAAGGAAGAAAAATACCGTCTGCCCTCTTCTAGCTCGCATCCAATCAGAATAATAATAGATTTCAAGGGTCAACTCTTAAGTATCGGTTTTAGCCGCTTGGAAGGTTGAGAAGAATTTTAAGGCTCCATCCAGGCACAGAGGAAAAAGTGCTGTTACCAATTAGTGATGTCTGTCTTGGGAACACAAGTGAGGAATTAGGTCCCATATGCTATGTATTCATCATCTGTGCTTTAAGGCTTTCTTAAATATAATCACTTTTATTGAGTTGAACTGTATGAAAAGATAGTTGCACACAGTGAGATTAAATGATCTGGGTTTTGAGGGTATCACATTTTGAGGATATTTAAATTTTGTTTTTGCTATATGGTATAAAATATAAGACCTGACAGGAATCTCAGCTTAATAACAGCTTTTGGATTACACTTTCCAGGTTACAAAGCACAGGCACTTTTCACAGCTATGATCTCATATTGTGCCAACAAACCTGTGAAGTAGGTATCACATTCCCCCTATTTGTGTATATTTTCACTGAGACACAAAGAGTTTCATTAACTTTCCCAAATTAAACCCAGGTTGAAAATGCCTCAAAAAAAAAAAAAAGCGGCATAGGGAGGTTTTGGGGGGAATATCCAATTAATTCTGAGAGGGCTATATTCTCTCGTCATGAGGGTTCTAAAATCAGTCTGAAAGGAGGAACTCCAGGCCACCCAGGACACAGTTGATATATGAAGCTCCACTATCTGGTCAAGCCAAATCAAACCGCTTATAATTCCAGAGTAAAAAAGAATGGGTAATTTTCTACATCTGTCCCTTTGCTCCTAAATATCCCTGCTCATTTTGATCATCGGGTTAAGTCCTACTCCTCTTTCAAGACAACTCAAGCACTAACTTCTTTTGACTGTCTTACCCTTCCTTCCCAGACTGGAATAAGGTGCCATTTTCTATACATCAATCAAATAAGGAAGGTTCTATCACAAACTCACACCGGGAAGTTTTGACTCTCAGTCTTCTTTTGAAGGATAAAAAGGAGTTTTTACTTAATTATTCTGAATTCCAGAGCATTCATTGGTCTACACGGTATCATCATGTCTTAAAACACATAAAGATATACCCGATACCCTCTTTTTAACCTCTCTTAAAAATTCCTCTTTTCCTACCCGTATATGGTAAGTGGGATGGGGTTTTAGACAAAAAGTATTTTTTTCTCTTTCTTTTCTTCCCCCTTACTCCTTCTGTGCTTCCAGAGATTAGCTCCAAGACTCAGACTATGGAGAGAAAATATCTTTTCTAAGAATACCCCTATAAATCAGGCTCAAGAAACACCCTCCAAGCCAATTTTCATGGAAACTCTGTTAAATTTTTGTATACACACAAAACTATGGAAAGTTACCTTGATTCTTATTCTGTTGTGTTTCTTGTCGGGGTAATTCCTCTAAGGATTATTAACCTGGAAACATTTAGGCATTCCAGATTCCTTGGCTAAAATAGCATCTGATTACAATAAATCCCACCACGATAGTACCTCTTACATAGATTTTATTAACACATTTACAAATTAATACAAAATAAAATATTCCTTGTAACTCAAAACCCACTAAATACTTTTGCTTCAGTAGTATTTTTCAGAATCTCAGTCATTCTTTTGATTAAATCAATTATTTGATTCAGTAATTTACTATATGCCACCTCTCTCCACATACTTTAAAGTCATATCAAAGTCTTTGAACCCACTTATTGAAATGGATAAACATAGTTCCCCTGTGGTTTTTGAGGCAGTAAATTAATAATCACATGTTTATTGGAAGGATCACTATGGACAACACTACTAGTTATTGTCATGAGTTTTGTTTTACTGCATTATTATCATGATTATCTAAAACATTGGTGTTTACATTAGGTCCATAGGGCTAAGATATCAAGTCAGTCCTATCATTATATCCTTTCCTTCTATTAAATATCTTCAGAATCATCTGCTTTTGCAATATGTGTGTGTGTGTGTGTGTGTGTGTACACATATAAATGGGTACATGTGTATGTGTGTGTATATATAGATATATAAATATGTAATATACAAATTATAATATATATTTTTATATATACATGTATAAAGAGAAAGAGAGAGAGAAACTAGATAGGATTCACCACACTTTTACCCTGCTTTTTTCCAGATTATTTTTAAATGACTAAAAAAGCAGGGAAGAATAATATTGTGAGGGATAAATCAAGATTGAGAACATTTAAGTGTCTGTGGTAATACACGACAAATATAATTCACTATAGGTAAATGCAAAATAATGAGCTTTCAAGTAAAGAATATAAAATTGGAAATATCTGTTTAATGGAAAGGTGCTGTAGCATACTGATTAGAAACACATTTGAGTAGTTGCTGCAAAATTGTATCCATTTAGCCTTTAGCCCAACATGGAATTGCAGAGAAATACTGAGTAGAATTACTAAAAAAAGAAAGTATTATAAATCAAAAGTAGAATTACTATAATAAAAAGTAAGTATACATTTGCTCATAGAAAATACAGAGCACGGGTCACCTTGTTTTTAAATCAAGACACCAAGAGTTGCAATGGGCCACTTGCTAGGTCCAAATAACTCTGAAGTTCAACACAAGTTCTATGAAACTGAAAGACCAAGTTAGCTCTAGGAATGGTAAAATAATTATTATGGAAACAAACTCAAAAGTAAAGAGACTTCGTGTTTAAATATTAGAAAAAGAGAAGAGAAATGCAAAATGTGTTTCCGAAAATTATGTAAATATGAATGCTGTAAAAATATTTTGAACCCAAATAGTCAGTGAAACAAAGATACAATAAAATATTTTCTGAGCAAGGGCTACAGAATCCTGAATGAAATAATTCAGACTGCAATAGGAAAATCAGTGGGATCAAATTAACTATCAGTTTTTCCATTTTTTTAGTGAAAATATTTAATGATATAATTTCTGTATATTTATGATTTACGTTATAATTAATATCAGTTAACTCCATGCATGAAGTAGGCTATCTTGCTAACCTCAAGACTACCAGTTATGTAAGCAAGGATTTATTGAGAAAATCCTTACTCAAAGTACAAACACATTGCCTCAAGTAGAGGGCTTAACATATCGCAAATTTTACTTAATTTGTTCTCCCAGTAATGAGAATATGAGTTTTATAAGACTTCTGTCTCAAAGAGAAAAGCCTAAAGTCTTACTATGTGGTCAGAAGCATTGAGCAAAATTGCTTTTTGATTCACAGAAAAAGAAAAAGCTTCCTAAGCAAAGGTGTCCATCACAAGAGCCCCTTGTTGTGCCTAGATAGTTACTGTATTTTCTTACTTTCAGGAAAAAGATGGGTGACTGAATTAATATGTTCTGATGTAAAAACAAACACAAATCTTTATCAATAAATTAAGAGATTTTTTTTCATTTTCTAAATTATTTTTGTAATTTCCTGAAATCTCACCAGAATTCTCATTCTATCCATTAGCCTTTATACCTAGATAAGAATACTTCACATATACTATACCTATGGAAGCTTATCTAACTACTTAGTGGGCTATTAAACTTCACCTCCCCCAAAACATTTTCTACAACCAATAGATTTTTCTTTGATGCCCTTGCTGTTCTTTAGATAAATGTCCATTGTTTGCCACCATTGAGTAACACAATATAACAGTATGGACATTAACAAACACCCCCAAATACATATCTATATACAGTGTGAGAAAAGAGCACCCAACATGTCTGGATATTTGAAGAAGATACAAGACCTCAGTTCAGTTTTATTTGAAAAATTTTTAATGTTTATTTATTTTTGAGAGAGAGAGGGAGACAGAAAGCGAGCAAAGGAAGGGCAGAGAGAAGGAGACACAGAGTCCGAAGCAGGCTCCAAGCTCTAAGCCGTCAGCACAGAGCTCTATGAGGGGCTTGAACTCATGGACCATCAGATCACAACCTGAGCCGAAGTCGGATGCTTAACCGACTGAGCCACCCAGGCGCCCCAATTTGAATTGATTCAGTGATTTGTTTCCAACATCTATTCTGTACAAAGCTCTCTGATTTCTAAAATGTGCCCCTAACAGTTCACACAATGGATAATCCTAACTCAGATCATCAAAAGTGAGCAGCTTCATGTCCTTTGCTATGGGGTTATTGTGGCCTCTTCCAGTGCAACGGAAGTGTCTCCAGAGGAACTTCCGGGGCTGCTTATCTGGCTCCTGCGACTGTTGAGGTCCAGGGCAGCTGGGGCTGTCATTGGAAGTCATTGGCTGGAATACAAAATGATATGGTAGGTTTGGCCTGAAAATAAAGTCCCAGAACCTGTACCCCACTTCTTCCATCTGTCCTTCAGAGTCTGCACATTCAGAACGTGGTCTGGAGAGAAGGAGCATTT
Source organism: Panthera uncia (assembly GCF_023721935.1). Classification (NCBI taxonomy): domain Eukaryota; kingdom Metazoa; phylum Chordata; class Mammalia; order Carnivora; family Felidae; genus Panthera; species Panthera uncia. The sequence goes on from NC_064812.1 coordinate 68,035,176, forward strand.
GCAGAGCATATCCCTCTGCTTCTCAGACTGAATCCTAAAGCAGCTGTTCAGTGCTCTTTTATGTTTATCATCTCTCTGAGCTCCTTAATCCTCCCATCATCTCTATGAGACAGGCTATACTATTATCCTCAGCGTACAAATGGGTAAAGTTTGAGAAAATGAATCATCTGTCCCTGAAAAGCTGTGCTTATCTTCTCACGGGCTTCATCAAGGCCACCTGGTATTTGGTTTAATCTCAGGGGTGGGCTAGCCAATGCCCTGGGGAGAAGGAAGAGATAGGAAACTAAATCTATGTTTTGCTGAAAGGGAAGACTGGCAGGGACTTCACTCCAGAGTTATCTCTTTTCCCTACGAGTGTATGACCTTGACTAACTCTCAAGACATGTCTCTAACCTTAGATAGAGGGGTAGAATGAGAATCCCCAGTGATTCTCCCCCTGACATTTTTTCTAAATTCTCTCTACAAAGGGAATATTGTATTCAGTTTCTAAACCTCCAAATAACTAACTAGGGATCTGACAAACTCAACCTGGTCAGTATCAATCCCCCCAAAGAATCTATCTTAATGTATGTGTTTGGTTAATGTCTATTGCCTTTATGCCTTCATTCAGCAAATGTTTACCCAGCACCCAGTGTTTCCTACACTGTTTGACATCAAGGATCTATAAAAGGGATAAACCTCTGCACATAAGATGTTTATTTCCTATTAGATAAAATAACAAATAAATGTGATATGAGGAGATAAATTGCATGATCAAGATAAGCACATGACATAATGGGAATGTAGAGGGATGAAACTTACTCAAACAGAAAAAGGTCAGGGAAGGACTTCCAGTAGTTTGAAGGGTGAGGAAGGGTCGGTAGAGAGAGAAGCATGTGTAAAGGAACAAAGCTGTGGGTAAGTTGCTGGTATGCTATTATGACTGGAGGGACATTAATAGAATCCCAAGAGAAGAGGAAAGTAGAAAGGAAGACAGGAACCCTGATATGAAATATGAATTTTATCCTGAGGGCAGTGGAAAGCCATTGAAGGATTTTAAAAAGGGGATACATTTGGGGTGCCTGGGTGGTTCAGTCAGTTGAGCGTCTGACTTCAGCTCAGGTCAGGATCTCGCAGTTTGTGAGTTCCAGCCCCGCGTCGGGCTCTGTGCTGACAGCTCAGAGCGTGGAGCCTGTTTCAGATTCTGTGTCTACCTCTCTTTGCCCCTTCCCCGCTCATGCTCTGTCTCTGTCTCTCAAAAATGAATAAACGTTAAAAAATTTAAAAAAAAAAAAATTAAAAAAAAAAAAAAAAGGGGATACATTTGATAAAGATCACTCTGACAAGCAGCAGGGAGAATGGGTGGGAAGAAGGGCGACCTCACACATTAAGGAGTAACTGACACAGCTATGATGGAATTAGAAACTTGCAGTCTCCACCCCTGCCCATGAAAATTATTTGTAAGCTGGAGAAAAGGTGATTTTCCTGTCTCTTTTAGAACCATGCAAACCAGTCTTGATAACCGAGTTATGTATTAGTCATATCTGATTATACTTCGTGCCATATCTTTCCTTCAGGTCAAATGTTAGTTCAAAGTTAAAATGTGTTATGGCTTCTGAATGTCCTTGTATCCAAATTCTAATAGTATTTATATGTTTACAAGAAGAAATATGTTTCCTTTAAAAAAATTACTTGTAACTAGAGACAAAAACCATCAATGTCTTAAGGAGAGAAATCCGATAAGAAGGTCATTATATACTTTGTGCATATTCAGGCAGATATTGTACATTGATTTGCATATAATTGCACATTTAAAAAATACCTAGTGGCCATAGCATTCCAGCACAATTTGATATGAGTGAAAATGTGTTTTAGTCTGTAAGAAAGCCCAAGGCACTGTGCAAGACATCTTGTTCCTTGCTCTCTAGGTTAAAATTTATCATTTATAAATGGAAAAATAGATTCTACACACGGTCTGATATTTCGATCTCCAGTTTATTAAGACAATGTCTGACATAATGTGTTCTCTGCATTTTGCAGATGAGCAATTAAGATTCAGAGACATTAAGTAATTTGCTAAGGGTATCACAGTAAGGACATCTGGGTTAAGGATGATCGCACTCTGTATGTAGTCTATGTGCTTTTGTTTGTATCACTTTATTTGCAAACCGCTTTATATCTAACAAAATGCTTTCAACACATATTATGTGATCCATCTTATAGCTGTGCAAACTGAGCACAAGGGCTATAAAGTTTTACATCCCTTACAGATATAAGGCTAAGACGTACTCAACACAGACTGAAACCCATCTTCATAATAGAGATTTTGCCTCCTTCCCCCGTATCTTGTTCCTCTGGAATATATCCCATAGAAAATAAAGCTGGGAAATTACATGAAAGTGTGCTTAGAAAAAGGCAAGGACAGAGATCTCAAGCATTTTGACTTTTCTCCCTTTGGGATTCATTCTTGAGACTTGAACCCACACATAAAATCTTTCTTCTAGAAGTAGCTAATGAAAAGCCCTCTTACATTAAACTCTAGAGAAAAAATGAGGATTGAGACATCAAAGACAGATAGAAAAATTTAGCATTGGTTCTTGATATTTGTGTTTTATATAAAGAAATAGAATCCTGTGTATGTATGGGTGAGAATTCTATCACACACACACACATACACATGCACCAAGTATGTATGATGTTATTATTGCCAAAAATCCAAAAAGGTGAAAAGCACCAAGATTCCCATAAATCCTATTAGTTAACTATTTATATACTGCAAACAAGCTGTGCAACACTAAGCAAAAGGAAGTCTTAATCTTCCTGGGTTTTTTTGCTAATGACAAAACAAATTTAATTATCTATTTGATGACTTTGACTAACTAAATTTTCCAGGGAGCATTAATGGGAAAATGCATGCTAAGTTAAAATTATAATTATAAAGCAACAACAACAAAAAAAACCTGAAGCAACATTAAATGCATCCCCAGTAACTTTATCAATTTATAAAGAGTCTAAAACGTTAAGAATAAAATAGAGGTACATGGGTGTTAGTGCCTCTTCTGGCACTTATTAACTTATTACCTTAGGCTAGTCTCCTCATGCTCTTTATCTATTAAAAGTAGATGATAATCTCTTCCCATTTCTATCTCATGAGTTGTTTTAATATGTGGTATGATTTATGTAAAAAGTATTTTGAAAACTATGGAATGCCACGGTATGATATGTTGTTATTATATCTATCATTTATTTATTTAGACTGAACTACTCTGCACAATGTGATCTTTTCAATGGATAAAAGTTTGATTAAAAAGAAGGATAGAAAATGGGAAGAATTTTCATCAAATTGAGGATGACCGTGAGTCAGGGTGTAGGGGCATTAATGCAATCAATGGCAGACAGACTCCATTTAAAAGAAAAGGAGAAACAATCTCTCGTTTCTGATATTTATAGATGGAGATATGTTTATGTCACACGTGTAGCGTCCCTTGCTTTATGATTCCTTAATCTCAATTCTAAAGACCTTCAACTACTCCTTTGTGGTAACCTCCTGAAATATCATCATTACCCCAAACAACTTAGTTTCTGAGATCTTAATCTCCAAAAGTTTCTTCTTTTACCATACCTTCCCTTCATCCCTACTCACCTGTTTCTTAATGTCACCAAGGCCACCAGTCACTTGGCGCTTTCATTCCTAGTCAATCAGCTTCTTCCTGCTTCGCTATTAAGCAATGAACCCGTGGTCGACCTCCAAAATCACTCACCATTGTTCTCAATCCTTTCATTTGCTTTTCTTTCTGTTTTAATGATCCAGCAAACTCCTAATGTTGGATGAAAGCAGTTCTCTAGCTACAGGTGAACAACACTATACCTATATAGCTGCTGGACAACCCATATCATAAATTATATTGACCTAATAAGTAGTTCACTAAATGAGCCCAGTCTTTTGTTCAGTAGCTGGAGTTGATTGAACCGCATTTTCTAGACATGGCATAATAGTCTGGTATAACATTTGTCATATTATGATCCACACCAACATAGCACTTTTATATATTCCCCCTGTGCTACTACCAGAAGCTTCGTTTCCAGGGCAGCTCTCTTCATGTGCTTCCAAGAGCTGCTACAAGCCCTGTCTTCATGATCCTCTTCCAAAACTTCCCACTGCCCACTAATTTCCCCATCTTTGTCCTTTTGGCTTTGTACCTCTCCTTCTGCTTAATTCTGCTGATAAACCATTGAACAGCTTTCCTGCTTAGTAAGACAATGGGTTGACCCAACAAACAAAAGGTCAATATTTCACACTTGACTCAGGCTGTAGACCCTCATAAGGATGGGAACTTCAGGCCTCCGCTTGCCTGGGAGAGATGATCGGACATATGTATTATGATTACTTCTTTGTACATCTGTCTTATCTAGTAAACAGTGAGGCACCTAAGACCAAAAATGTATTTGAAGGAGTTCCAGACATAGCAGGTAAAGAAATACCCTAAAATAGTGTCCTCCATGAACAACTTGCATTAGAGTCACCTGGGATTTTTTTTAATTTTTTTTTTAACCTTTATTTATTTTTGAGACAGAGAGAGACAGAGCATGGACGGGGGAAGGGCGGAGAGAGAGGGAGACACAGAATCGGAAGCAGGCTCCAGGCTCTGAGCCATCAGCCCAGAGCCCGACACGGGGCTCGAACTCACGGACTCACAGACCGTGAGATCGTGACCTGAGCTGAAGTCGGACACTTAACCGACTGAGCCACCCAGGGGCAGAGTCACCTGGGATTTTTAAAAACATATCCTTTCCTGGATCTGACCCAGTACCCCTCATATTGCCAGGTGATTCTTTTGCACCATTTGAGAAGCTCTGCTTTAAAGAGACATGTAAACAGTAATGAAATTTAAACAGAAATTTAAGCGCCCTAGGGGCCACAAGGAGGCTGTAAAAAGTAAAATGATGTGTGGGCCCTGCGTTAGGCTAAAAAACTCCTACTCTACACTTCTGGAAAATTGTTATCCCCTCAACAAAGTGCATCCAGAGCTAACAAACTTTAAAATTTTTTGATGCCAGAAGCCTGGATTTTTATGTAAAATCTGCTGGTTTTTATACAATGGCAAATAACTCTCATTTTGCTAAAAAATGCTTTGAACTACAGAACGTGGGTCTATAATCAGTATGTAACTTTTACTTTTGAGCAGCCTGAACAAGTATACGTAGAAGACAATTTGAAAGCCAAAAAACTAGAAAACTAGTATTTGAGGGCCAGGTAAGGAAAGGGGAGACACAACTGAAATGGTCTACAGCGAAAGAGAAGAATGAAGAAGAGGTCAAGAGAAGAGAGGATTACAAATGAAGACTGCTCAGCAGTGTCACAAGGCATGGGGAGGCCAAGCGGAAGGAGACTAATGACAGACAATGGACAATTAGGAGGTCATTGGTGACTTTGGTGAAAGCACTTTCAGAGTGGTAGGGCAGAAACCAGATTGTAATTAGCTGAGAATGAGTGGGATTCAAAGAGGGAGAGGGAAAGGGAGAGAGAGGGAAGGGGGAAAAGGGAAAAGGAAAGGGAGAAAGGGTTAAGGTAAGAGGGGGAAGGGGAGAGGGAGAGGGAGAGATATCAAGTGTAGATTATTCTTTCCAGATATTTAATGATGAAGTTGAGGGAGATAACATAGTATATCAAGAGAGGAAGGTGATTCAAAGAAAGTTGCTTTGATAACATTTTTATTGAAATACACATACAGAAACATGCACAAATCCTAAGTGAATTGTCCCAAAACACACACTTCTGTGGCCATCACCAAGGTTTAGACACAGAACATTAGAATATTACCAGCCACACAGAATCCCTCCCTCTGCCCTCTCAATCTTGTCTTTTTCTTCAGCACCAAAAGTAAGTGCTATCCTGACCTCTGACACCACAAGTTAGTGTGGCCTTTTGTGAACTTTATAGAAATGGAATCTTAGAGTATAACCTTAAGCATTCGCTTATTCATTAAAAAATAATTTTGATAAAATTCATCTTCGTTAATGCATATACCTAGTGTTCATTTATTTTCTTTGCTGTATAGTGTGGATAAATGACAATGTATTTGATATCCAGTTTTGGCAATTAGGAATAATGTTGCTATAAATACTTTGTATATGTTTTTATGTGCATATGCACGTTGGTTATATGTCCATGAGTAGAATTGCTCAAATTAATAAATGCTGTTCCATTGTTCAAAGCAGTTGTACTATTCATATTTATGTTTTACGTTGTCACCATCAACACGAGAGCTATTGCTCTGTATCCTTATAGCAGTTAGTATTGTGTTTTTAATTTTAGCTATTTGGTGTTTGTGGTGGTATCCCACTATGACTTCAATTCACATTTCCTTGATAATTAATAAAGCTGGCCACTTTTCATATGTTCGATGACCATTTGGATATCCCTTTCTTTGTCGAAGTATCTAATCAAATTTGCCCATTTTTTCCTGTTGAGTGATCCCAATTTGCTTATTGTTGACCTGAAGGAGATCCTTTATATATTTCATACAGTAGCCTCTGTTTAGTTATATGTGTTCAAATATTTTTTCCCACTGAGGCTATCACTTTCACTTTCTTTTTGGTGTTTTCCGATGACCAGAAGATCATGATTTTACATAGTCAAATTTATCAACTTTTTCCCTTTATGGTAGTGCCTTAAAATCCTGTTAGTAAGTCTTGATATCTAGTGGAGTATGGCCTTCCACTTGGCTTTTCTTTTGCAAATATGTCTTAACCATTCTTAGCCATTGAACATCCATGTAAATTTTAGAACTAGGTTGTCAATTTACACATGCACATGCATGAGGCACGAACAAATAAAACCTGCTATTATTTTGATGAGAATTTCACAGAATTTATAGATCAATTTGAAAATTCACCTCTCTTTAATGCAGCTTTCCAATTTATAAACATAACACGTTTCTCCATCTATTTAGGTCTCTTTTGCTTTCTCTCAGTGAAGTTTTATAGTTGTCTGTGTAGAGGTCTTTTAAATTTTTTGCTAGATTTACCCAGGAATTTACTGTATTTTGATGGTCGTATAAATTGTATGATTTTTCAAATGCTATTTTCTAATTATTTGTTAATGAAGAACTTCCTAATGTCACCTATTCTAATAATTTTATCTACGTATATTAAAAATTTCTACATAAACAATCAAGTTGTTTCAGAATCAGAAGAATATTATTTCTTTGTTTCGAATCCTTATCTTAATAAGTCTTTTCTTGCTTCTTCAAACTAAAACTTCCACACAATGTTGAAAAGAAGGATGATAATGGTCATTCTTTTTGTTTGTTTTTAATTTTTTTTATGTTTAGTTATTTTTGAGAGACAGAGAGGCTGGAGGAGGAGTAGAGTGAGGGAGACAGAAGATCTGAAGCAGGCTCTGGATAGACAGCAGCGAGCCTGACTCGGGCTCCAACCCAGGAACCGTGAGATCATGACCTGAGCTGAAGTTGGACGTTCAACCCACTGAGCCACCCAGGTGCCCCAATAATGGTTATTCTTTTTTTTAAATTTTTTTTAACGTTTTATTTATTTTTGAGACAGAGAGAGACAGAGCATGAACGGGGGAAGGGCAGAGAGAAAGGGAGACACAGAATCCGAAGCAGGCTCCAGGCTCTGAGACGTCAGTCCAGAGCCCGACATGGGGCTCAAACTCACGGACCGCGAGATCGTGACCTGAGCTGAAGTCGGACGCCTAACCGACTGAGCCACCCAGGCGCCCCAATAATGGTCATTCTTAATGTTGGTTCTGATTTTGCAGGGGAAACGTTCAACATTTCATTATTAATTATGCTTGGATTATTGATTTTTACTTTTCCCTTCTTCTCTTTTTTTAAAAAAATTTTAAATGTTTATTTATTCTTGAGAGAGACAGAGCATGAGCTCTGGGGAGGCGCAGAGAGAGAGGGAGACACAGAATCGGAGGCAGGCTCCAGGCTCCAAGCTGTCAGCACACAGCTCCATGCAGGGCTCGAACTCACAAGCTGTGAGATCGTGACCTGAGCTGAAGTCTGACGCTCAACCGACTGAGCCACCCACGTGTCCCTTCCCTTCTTTTCTTATAAATAAGTTTAAGGTTTAAGCTGCATCTGGTGTGTTTTGATATGAAATAATTCAAAAAATTTTTTTAATTTCCATTCTATTTTTCTCTTTTAACCCACTAATAATATTGAGGTGTTTAAAATTTCCAAATTATAGGGATTTTCTAGTGATCCTATTTATTTTTTAATTTCACTGTGATCAAAGAGCATATTATTACAATCTTTGAAATATATTGAGGTTTACTTTATGGTTCAGCATATGGTTAATTTTTGTAAAATTTTTATGTACATTTGGAAAAGAAGAAGTGCTTCAGTTTTAGGATGCAATATCCTATATATATCATATTATGTCAACTTTGTTAATCATGTTATTTAAATATATATATACATAGAGCATTTGTGTGATTATTTTATGAGTTATAAAAAGAAGTATATTAAAATCTCCCTCTGTGATTATAAATATGTTTACTTCTTTTTGTAGTTCTCTTAATTTGGGACTCATATAACTTAAAGCCACATTATTAGCTATGTGTGAATTTAGAATTGTTATATATTTCCAAAGAATCAAATCTTTTGGTATCATAAAGGTTTATAAGGCATTATTATTTATACTATAAATATTCATTTATATTGTCCAAATAGTTTTTAGTCTGTCCTTTATTTCTTCTTGCATCTCCAAATATTCATCTTAATTTATTTTCCTTTTGCCTGAAGAATTGTCTTTAGATTGCATAAACTGGTGAAAAATTCTCTTAGGTTTTCTTCATCTGAAAAGGTTTTTATATCACCTTTATTTTTTTAAGGACATGTATACATTACGTATAGAATTTGATGCTAGAAATTATTGTCTTTGAGTACATTGGTATTGCTTTCTTTAGCTTTTTTTTTTTTCATGTTGAGAAATGGACTATCTGTCTGATTGTGGCTCCTTTTATAATTAATGCATCATTTTACATTTGGATGTTGTTAAGGTACGTGTCCTTGTATTTGGTTGTCAGAAATTGTTCTGTTGTGTGCCTAATTGGAATTCTCTTTGCCTTGATCAAGTTTGAATCAGTAGAATTCATGGTGCTTCTTGAATGTATTAGCTTGAATTCAGCTGCTGAATTAGCTTCTTTCCCTAGCTTTAGAAAATTTTCAGTCATTATCCTTGAAATAGCTTTTCCATGTGGAGATTCTGTTATATGCATGTAAGTCATTTTTGCTCTATGTCTATGCCTTTTATGTTTTTTTTTTGTGTGTGTGTTCTCCATCCTTTTGTCACTCTGTATTCCATTGTGGCTATGTTCCTTTTTGTTTTTTTAATGTTTATTTATTTATTTATTTTGAGACAGAGAGCGTGTGTGTGCAAGGGAGGGGCAGAGAGAGGAGAGAGAGAAAATCCTAAGCAAGCCCCATGCTGTCAGTGTGGAGCCCAATGTGGGGCTCAAACCCATGAACCATGAGATCATGACCTGAGCCAAAACCAAGAGTTGGTCGCTTAACAGACTGAGCCACCCAGGAACCCCACATTGTGCCTATTTTCTTCTGTCCTATCTTCTAACTCACTAATTCCCTCCTCAGATACGTCTTTTCTGCTGTTATTCCTAACTCTTGAATCCTTAATTTTGATTACAGAATTTTTCAGTTTGAGAATTTCAGTTTGTTTCCTATTTATCCTTTTCAGTTCTATGTAAAATTCTCAAAGTTGTATTCATTTCCGTGATCATAGTAGGCATAATTAGCTTAAAGTCATTGTCCAATAATTTTATCATTAGAATGTCCTGTGGGGTTTTTTTCCTGTTATTTGGGGTTTTTTCTTTTATTTTATCATCAACTGTTTTGGTTTCTTCACTTGCTTGGTTATTTTTAATTGAGTGCCAGTCATGCTAGAGATAATTTAAAGCCCAAACTTATTTTATCATCCACCAAAGCAGATTCACCTGTATTTCTAGTAGGTGGCCAGGAACATTAGCAAACTCAGATCATCTTAAAACAATCAGGGTATTAGATGGTTCAAAGCTGGATTTTGGTTCCTGTAAGAGCAGATTTATTTCTAGCTTAGCCTTACTCCTAGAATATTAATCTTTGGTTTTGGTTTTCAATCGAAAGCCTAGGTGATATTGCAATAATTCAAGAAAAAAATAATGGTAGTTTGGACAAGGGTGATAACAGTAGAATTCGTTAATAGTGGTCAGCTTCAATATATCTTTTGTAGATTGAGACAATAGGATTTTCTGGTGGTTTAGATAAGGGAAGAGATGAAAAATAACCCTAAGTCTCTGACATGAGCAATCAAGCATAATGTACTGAGATAAATAAGAATGACAAAAGGTTTTTGGTGGATAAATATAAAGAACTTTATTTCCACACAGACAGCACACAGTCTTTTCCTCTGCAAGCTACCTCTGGAGCACAAGTCTAGAATACCATTCAAATGGTGGCTGCAGGATTGGCTGCAGTTGTAAAGTTTGAAAACTCACCCAGAAGTCATAATATTGTCTTTTCTGCTTAAAATTCCTGCTAATTCAATTGAGTTTGTTGACAAAGGGTAGAGACATGCCATTTTGTATACTTACTATGTACCAGGTCACAACTCTATAGAAGTTTCCTATGCATTATTTCACTCTGAGTTGGCTTGTAGTATTCTCAGAATAATACACAATCACCCCATTTTAGGGGATGGATAAATAGCAAAGGCACAGAAAGGTGAAGTGACTTGTCCAAATATCAGTGGGAGAGGTAGATTTGCAGCTAGGTCCATGGGGCTCCAAAGGTCATGCACATTTTCAGTTCATTACACCAACTCTGATATTCTGTAAATCAAGGCTAATATTAGCTAAAGAGCCTTAAAAAAATGATGAGGAAGGAATATGGAAAATGGTTAATTCTGCATTCGTTGAAATCTAAGAGAGTTCTTTCCTGGGATAATTCTTTCGTATTTCTATTTGTATGGCTGCAACCATCTTGGAGATTGGTGATCTGAACCTAAACTAATGTGTTCCTGATGAATGGCAGAGCCCCAGGTCTCCGTGACATCTCTCTCCTGTAATCACCTGATGGTCAAGTTTAGATTTGCCCTAGGACCACATACAGTTCTAGGCACAGAGATGGCACCAAGGGAATATTTGCAGATGGATATAAAAAACAAACAAGCAAACAAAAACGTAGTCTTCAGTGTGGCTTTGAAGGCCTACCCCCTCTCCAGCCTTCATCCATCTTCTTGACCTTCTCAACTACTCCACTCCAACCCCTCTCTTAGATGGAAAAAAAGTGTTTCATTTTGAACATGTTAAGTTTGAGGCTTTTATTACTTATCATGCAAATACACAAAGACAATAGCATGTCTTTATCATCATATCTACTCCAGGGCATATCTATTCACAATCATCATGAGAGAATCATCGTTAGCTTGGATTTCCAAGTCTTCCTCTTGCTCTGATGATCACTAAAACTCAAATCATGACAGTACTGGCATGACCTGATGCATATATTTCTTTTTGAGAAGACCATTCACTCATATCTTCTCAGTGTAACTTCTGTCACATTAATTGTTTTTACTATGAATACCTTAGAAGGGGCAGAAATGGAGTTGACTCTTGAACCACCCAGGTTTAAACTACATGGGTCCACTTACACATGGATTTTTTCCCCATAAATGCAGTACAGTACTGTAAGTGTATTTTCTTCTCCTTATGATTTTCTTCATAACATTTTCTTTTCTCTAGCTTACTTTATTGTAAAAATACAGTATATAATACATAGAACATACAATATACATAATCGACTATTTATGTTATCAGTATGTCTTCTGGTCAACAGTAGGTGATTAGTAGTTAAGTTTTTGGAGACCTAAAAGTTATATGTGGATTTTTGACTGCACAGGAGTTAGCACACCTATCTTGGATTGTTCGAGTCAACTCTACATTCAAGACTGGGAATAGAAAGAGAAAGATTGTGACGTAGACTTTGGCCTATGGGTGCCCAAAACATACAATAGAAGGTGAAAGAGTGCCAAACTGGAGATCCAAGTGCTATCTAACATTAAGCCCTGGAAACGTACCTGGCCAAATGTACCATCTCACAGAGCATTAAAGGGTAATGAATGACTGCAAATCTGAATTGATGGAACTGTGAAGTCATTTGTATGTTTTTATTTTTACAGACACAAATCCACAGGGTCTTGTATAACATTTCCTCTTAGAGTAACCTTTAAAAAGGTTATATTATTCCATTGTGGAGAATTATCTGAGTAGACTTTTACCTGCCTTTAGGGACTGAGAGGAATATCTTGTCCAAGTTAAATCAGTAGTACAAGTGTATGAATTACATCTTGAGATACATTTCTCACCTGCAATTAGTTCGGACAACCAGAGGGTTCAAAATACACAATGTTTAGCCTTTTCCAAAGCATCTGGAATATTCCTAGCATGGTCAAGAAAAAATCCTGCTAAAGTTCCACACTGAGTACTGATTAACATTTAGAGGGTGTGTGCATGGCTCAGTCGGTTAAGTATTGGACTTTGGCTCAGGTCATGACCTCAAGGTTCATGAGTTCAAGCCCTGCATCAGGCTCCATGCTGACAGCTCCGAACGTGGAGCCTGCTTCAGATTCTGCGTCTCTCTCTCCTTCTCTGCCCCTCACCTGCTCACACTCTGTCTCTCTCTCTCTCACTCTCAAAAGTAAATAAACACAGAAAAAAAAAGACCGTTTAGGGTAACAATATCTTTCAGTATTTCAGTTCCTATAGACATCTTTAAGAAAATTAACTGTTTGAAAGACTAGAAGAATAGCACTCAATCTCTTCATTACTATTATGCTCCTTTTTCAAAAACTATGGAGCTGAGAGGACAACTGATACTTATAGGAGAACCTGATACAATGGAGTCTTAAAAAGGAATAATAGAAAAATATCATGACTTTGACTGACTTTATGAGATTTGCTTGTAAATTCATTCAAATTATAAAATAGTCATTTTAAATATTTCTTTGAGAAAGAGAGACAAAGGGAGAGAAAGAGAAAGAGCATAAGCAGGGGAGGGCAGAGACAGAGGAAAAGAGAGACACTTAAACAAGTTCCATGCTCAGTGTGGAGTCCCACACACGGCTTCATTGCATGACCTTGAGATCATGACCTGAGCCAAAATCAACTGAGCCACCCAGGGACTTCAAAATAGCTGTTTTAAAATGTCCTGTTATGCCATATATTTTCCATATTTTAATGGGAATATTTGTAATTATATTGGATTAAAACGTTATGAATTCAATTATAATGCTATTTGTGACAACATATGACAAACCCACAGAGCTAAACTTTCTAGGGTTGCCTCTCCTCTGCTCACTTCTGACTACTCAGTAGAACTGAATTTAGTGTTCTTTGTATAGGGTCAAATATCATATTTTCTATTTTGCTGTCTTTTGCTTATTGTTTTTTTTTTTTTTTGCTTTAAAAAGTTTGAAGTTATATATTTATTGGATGACCGTATAAGGTTTAACTTAAAAAATCATGGGGGGATTGGGTTTTCATGGGACTTGCAAACAAAAAAATAAACTTGACTACTGTTCAGATTTGATCAATGTTGGGAAAAATCTCAAAAACCATTGATATTTAATTGCTTGTAGGTGGATGAGTTAAGATTCTTAACTCAGCATTAATAGGCATTTATCTGTGACATAGAATAATCATAAATATTTAATATATTCTTAGAAAAAAAATCTCCTTCCACTTTACCACCGTCTTTAATTTAGGAAAGAGGGTAACAAAGGGTGGAATAGGGATGATAAATCTTTCCTAACCAAGTTCTATCTGTTTAAATTAAGAAATAAACTAAAACAATAAGTGAATTACTCCCTGAGAAATAAGTTCACTGGAGCAGAAAGCAGATAAACAAGTATTTGTACTTTTTACCACAATCTCCAATGTTATAGATATACAACTCATATTTAAAAGAGATACTACATTAGCAATTAGGTTTAGAAATCCTTCACTAGTATGATCAACTCCATACTAAAATTCTGTAAGGATTCTAATGAATGTGGTTTGAGTTATGATTTAATTAAACCTATTGCTATCAAATCTATTAATTGAAAATGTTAAGTCACTGTCGAACATCTCCGCTAGTTGTACACTTTAAAATTGTGCCCTTTCCTGTCAACAATACAGCGAATTTCCATGTTGAATAAAAAAGGGGGAAGAAATATTAACTTTGTTCTTTTTAAAGAAATCGTAAAGAAATTATAGTGAAATTAGAAAGATCATAGTTATTCCTGTCCCAAAGATCATATTATAGGACATTTATAAAGTAGCTTTCAATTCCTTCTTTCATGATCTTCTCTATGCTAGTGAGAACATATTAGAACAAGAGACAATCTGACATAAGGCAATACAGGCAATAGAATGAAACAATGGCTTTTGTCAAGGACATCTGGAATGAAAGGGTAAAGAAGTTATATGAGATGAAATGAATTTTACCCATGCTGTAACATTCAATCTGAATCTTCTCTGGATGTTTTGATGAGAAAGAGTAAAAAGTATCGGATTATTTTACTACATAAATGTAATTTAAAGGAGAGAGGAAGGGCAACAGACTAACAATCATACTTCTATCATGTGCTGGAGATGTTGTATAATTTAACTCCCAGGCTTATTAAATGAACAATTTTCTCCCTGCGATACGCTTGGAACAATTATTTCCTCATTCCATTGGTCGAAAGCCAGAAGAAAATTTTGTTGCAGTAATTTGGGTTCATTTTTCTTAAAAGAATGCACACAAATTTGGGGGAAAACCAAGAAAAAGCAGTGTCGTACATATAAAGTATAAGAAGATAGCAGATTTCATGTCTATACATGGGTACCATACATGCATGTGCTCATTTACATGCATATACCCTGTGCTTGGTGCAGATATGGCACAGAACCCTCACCTGTTCACTGTAAGAATTTTCTGGGTAGCACAGAACTCATCCCTCCCTCCCAGAGGCACAAAATACGTAACTGTTACCCTGTAGGGCAAATTTTATATTGTGTTTTTACAGCTATTCAATTAACCAAAATGAACTTCTAAGATTTTTTTTAAATACCTCACTCAAAATAAGAAGTGAAGGAGAATCAAATAGAATAGAAGACTATCAATTATTTTCCTGTCAATAAAATAGCACAGCGCTTCCTAACAGAAATATAATGCAGACCACATGTCATTTTAACTTCTAGTAGTTACATTAACAAAACCCACAAACTAAAAACAAACAAGTGGACCATATTAATAATATATTTTATGTAACCCAACATAGCCAAAATATTTTCATTTCGACATATTGTCAATATAAAAATTATTGAGATATTTTTCCTCATTAAGTCTTCAAAATTCACTGTGGATATTATGCTTACAGGACCTCCACTTTGGACCTGCTCCATTTCAAATGCTCTGTAGTCACATGAAGTTGTATGAAGATGGTTGCTGATTCCCAGTCTCTTTCCTAAACTCCTAACACTTATCTCCAATTGCTACCATTCATTTCCAGCTCTATGTACTATACCATGTCTGACAGTAATATTTTTGTCCTCTTCTTCTAATTTCATGGCTTCACTACTTAGATTCTCTATTTTGGTGGATAGCTTCATTAGCCACACTCCTGTCATTGTTCAAATGAGAAATCTGAAGGATATACTCTACGTTTCCCTCTTCCTCCATTCATCTTCCATTGTATAAGGTCAAAAACAGCCTGAGTTTGCACTCTTGTTTCGCCAATGTCTCAACATCATTCAAAGCCTGAAATAGCATGTGCCTGGATTATTAAGGACTTCCTAAGTTGTCTCTCTACCATCCATCAATCCCCACTACTTCAATCCACCCTCTACACTGAAGGGAAACTGGTCTCTCGAGCACATATGCCTTTAATTAACTTTTCAAAAAATTAAAATTGAATTACATTGCTCTTTTAAATAAAGATATAGAGATTCTTTTGGCTATATTTTTATTGAAAAACACTTGTTGCATTTTCTGTATGTACTAATTATTAGAAATACAGCAGCAAACCAGACAAATTATCTTTCTGTTTGCAAAGAGCTCAAGTGTCGTGACCATGAGATACCCACCGGGACAAAAGGGAAGTTTCTAAAAATATGACCCCATGCCGCATGTCCAGTTTTCCCTGAGCTAGTAAATATGTAACTAGGAGAACTACAAGCCCCTCCCCCTCCAAATCTTTAGTGATTCAACATTTTCAAAATATAGTTTCATCAGAATTATTGGAAGGCTATTCAAACTTTTTCTTAGGTAACTAATGAGCGCACTAGTTTATCACTACAAAATCTGAGATTTTATATAAACCTTTAAAGGGAAGAGGAATGGTTCTAACTTACAAGAGTGTTATATACCATTTTCTGATTATATTTTGCCTTTGAATTATAATAGTATCGATCTGTGATCTCTTTTACTTCACTTGTTTCAATTCCCTCCTTTCTGCCTAATTCTGATCCTTATTCATTGAACTGTTTCTTGCCTGTTTTCATTCCTATGGATATCTACTAAAAATTACTTTTGGGTAATGAGAAATAAGGCACCCTTGAAGGGACATATTCCACTCTATAAAAGCCGTACTATAAAGTTGGGTATCATTAAGACACTGAGTTATAGACCTTTGAGTTCCTACCTTGGATCCTTTGGTTCTGGCTAGAGCACAAGGAAATTAGAGCATGAAGGATTGTGCAGAAAGTTTGATGGGCCAGGCATGAAAATGGCAAACTTCGTTTCTGCCAAACACTTCATTGGCCAGAACGCAGTCACATGGTCTGGGAAATAGTAGTCTTCCCGGATGCCAAGGAGAAAAAAGAAAGGGCTTTTGCCTATTTGCATATATTTGCTACATTTCTTTTCTGTGAGAAAGTGGATATTTCTATCCTCACTTCATAAATGAAGATAGGATGTACTAAGTACCTTACGTAAGATGGCATACCAAACAAGAGGGAGAGATAAAATTCGTATCTCAGTAGTCTGACTCTGAAACCACTTATCTTTCTACAATTTGTTTCAGGCTGATTGTTCCTCTCTTGGGCCTTTCCAGAATAATGGAGAAGCGGTGGTTGCCCTATTTTCACGTCATTATTCTTTTTAGTAATGCATTTGATTGATACATTTGAAAGAAGCACCCAAGCATGCCCGACTCAGTCCCCCTGATCGCTATAGAGCACCCTGTCTTCAGAAAGTTCCTGTTCATCTTCCTGCTGTATTTAAAGTGCCTGCCTAGTCAGGGACACTTTAAGGCTCTGCCTGAGACTAGTGTTGGGGAGCAGAGAGAAGATTATTTAGGACGTGAATCTTAGAGGGACTTGGCCATGGATCCAAAGCACTTCCCCAATAAAACTTTTCACTGATGTAGCTGTTATCTTGACATTTCTCCATCTCCATCCTTTCTTCCTGATGGCTCCAAATTTGTCAGAAAGAAGGGAGAATAGCTGGTCTTATAATAATCTACTATTTTATTTGTTTTCCTAGAGTAGTAATTTATTAGAATACAGAAGAAAGAAAAAAATCAGTGGAGCCTAAAGTGACTAACACTCCCAGAAGGAAACGTGGCCATTGGAAAGTCTACGACAATTAAAGCAGTAACAGCTTTTTTGTACTGCATGATACTAGACACTTTTGTTTTTAATCATGCTGTTTAACTAACATTGGTTATAACCAGTAATGCAGCAGTACCTTGAAATGGGTGGTTAATAACATAAATGATCCCAAGGATACCTTTGTGTTTCTTTAGAATGCATAGAAGCTTAACAACTCTGGATGACCTGATGACTAATGCAGATATTCACGAGGGGGAAACTGAGCTCAGAGAGATGACACGAGGCAAAAAGTTTATGGCAAAAGAGTAATGAAGATAAAGGACCCCTGGGACTTAATCTAGTTTTCAGTATTTAATTTTCAAGAGCAAATATATTCTTTATTGTGAGTAACTTAATTCATTTGTAGTGAAGGAAAGTATCCTAACATATGCTCAATAGAAGAAGGTTAATATTTCACTTCAGTTAATCCATGAAGTGAATCTAACTGCAATTAATGAGGACTGCGTTTTAGATTATATTTTCTAATAGGATTTTTTAATGAATATCTCTTTTTCCACAGTGGAAAACACATATGAAGGAAACTCTAGTAAACATACTCTAAGTCATAACATTAGTGCATAGCCAAGCTAGAAAATAAGCTAAAAGTCCCTCTCTACCACTTAGAAGTACAACGTAATAAAATTCATTATAATAGCATTCTAGTTTTGTCATAAAACCATAACAAACCATAGTTATTACATGAAAAATAGAGTAGCTAATATTTTGCCTAGTAAAACGATAGTAAATTGGTTCTAGTAATAGCAACACTATAATAATTATACTGAAAAGTAGCTGCAAGTTACGATCTGTATATTTACTATGCTATTATAATAATTATAGTTCTACCATAGATTTCTTCCATACAAAAGCTAAATTTACTGTAGTAATTGCATTCTCTTTTCTCTTCCACATAATTATAAGAATATAAAAGTGTAACTTTTGATTTGAAGTATGAAACCTTCAAATTTTTTTTTACCATTATTAGATGATTGGGAATTAGGGAAGATTATTTAAAGAAGAAAAACACAAAATGTTTCCAAGAAAAAATATATCTACTTGTACGAGACCAGTGAAGAGTCAGTAAGATATCAAAAGGTAAGTTATTGCCAAACTGTAGGCATTAAAAAAAAGTTGTCTTAATATATAGAATACACACTAACCCAAAATAACTCAGGCAAAAAGAAACTCTTTATTTTATGTCATCTCCAAGGAAAGTCTGTCCCCCATTTCCTTGAGTGGTGACATGGACCAATGCACCTGGACTTCTCCTGCAACTCCAGCCCTCAGACAAGGGCAAGGGCTCATCACCCCTGAAAGGTAAGGAGTTTGTAAGGAATAATGACCAAAAAGGGCTCGCTGACATTCATCAAGAAATGCAATATACCACTGAATGGTAAAGAGCCTAGGAAGAAATCTAAACAGTTTCTTGGCCATAGCCATTCTTTAATGGATGTGGACATTTTTATTATGAGGATGCCAGTCAAAAAATTTTAATAAGCGAAACTTCCACTTCTATAGACAGTAAAGCTCTCCTTCCCCATCATTTGCTTCTGTTTGTCCTTACACTGGAGTGATCATACTGTAACGGACTGGCTAGCTGTTCACCAAATCTGTTTCCATTTTCAGGACATTGAGTTAAACTATGTTTCCAAGACAGTTTTTAATTAGGTGGGGGCCATATGACTCTGTTTTTGGACAAGAGGACATTTGCCACTTCCAGGACTCCCCTTGTGAGATCCTCACTGTACCATCCCTCCTACAGCTTGTAGAGATGAGAAAAACACAATGAAAAGGACACAAGTCCCTGTGTCTCCTGTTCATAGCAGGGCTCCCTGACCCACATAGGCTATAATGTGGGCAAGTAATTTATGGCATTAAGCCATTGAGAATTTGGGATTGTTCCTTATAGCACTTAACCTTCCCTGATACAAGCTCAAGTTCCACTGGCCTCTACATTCTGCTTTAACATGATTTTAGAAGCAATCACAGAAAGCAACTTGAACTGTGTTGTTTTCTCTTTCTCTTCCCTCCACTTGCTCCCTCCTGGCTTGCCCTTCCTTCCTTCCTTCCTTCCTTCCTTCCTTCCCTCCCTTCCATCCTTCCTTCCCTCCCTCCCCACCTTCTTTCTTTCATTCCTTCCTTCCTTCTTCTCTTCCCACTTTTTCTTTGGGGTGATGGAGATTAGTAGGTAGAAGACTGTAATTCTCCCTTACCCCTTATTTCCTGGTTTTCCTTTCTGTCATCCCTCAGTACCATCTCTTTGCTTGTGTTTTGAATTCTATTTAGAATAATATTGTAAACTCAAATGTGTAACGTTTTGACTGTAACCTCCTAAGAACCTCTCCTGAATATCTATACAAATCTAGCACTAAGATTTAAACAGTAAAAGGTTTATGTACAAACTGTCTAAATAGCTTGAGGATGTACTGCAACAGTGAATTTCCTGTTATTTAACACTACTTAAAGTAAGGCAGAAAAACACTAATAATTTTAATTTTGAGCTCTATAATTCCTAAGGCAGAAAAAGAATTACGTTTTATTATGTTTAAAGGTGGTTTTTTTTTTTTTCCTGTGCTTTCCTGCCAATTGTCTGTTTCCAGAACTTGCATTGTGTTGTCTCCTTCAACCCAGCTTCTTGTGCACATCTCTGCCGTGAGGTTCCAGACAACTGTTTGCACTTTTTGCAAGAGAAGCTGCATTTCCAGCTTCCTAACCCCACAATAATTGCCATGTTTTATAAGAATTGTCTCAGGATATTTCCCAAATTGAAATGGATCACCTCACTGTGTTCCCATTGCCTTCGTTTTCCTAAAAGGAATTCATCTGACTGTATCCCTTACAGCCTATTACAAGGTATTACCCAAAACACACAAATATCTGTCAGGGTCTTTCTGCATTTAGCAAATTTTCCTCTCAACAAAAAAATGCAAGAAAAGAAAAAGCAGGAAAGCTTCAAGTGCAATGTATGTCCGTATATTAGATAGGGCTTATTATTTTTTAATTGCCTAGAAGTGAGTGCATTTTTTAATAGAAATTGTCAAAAGCAAGTTTTGCTCTAAATGACATTTGGATTGCATTTTTTATACCTTGCTGACATGAGATAATCTGGTTAATTTGTTTGGAAGACAGCCAGCATGGGAACATTTTGCTGCTACTGATCTGTTGGTTTGGGTTGGAAAGTCTCCAACAGCACTGCTGAGGAGACGTCCAGGGCAAGTACTTCTACTCTCCTCCCTGGTCTATGGACATCCGGGGTCATCCTGGAAGTGGCCCCTGAGAGCGACACCAGAATCCTTAACACAGTGTTAAATGCAGTTTTCTGTCAATCGATCAGAATTAAACCTTGAGTTAGAACCTACTTGCTGTCCCTTTATTACATTACCGAACCTGGGTGTTAAGATCAGAAAGGCCTACGTTCACAAAGTCTGCCACTAACTTGTTATTAATCAAAAGGGTGATTAATACCACTACAAGTGAGGCTGGCACCCAAGTTTCTTCTTGTTTTGCACAGCCCTCTTTGGGCAGGTAAACCTTCAGAGGGTAAAGCCAGAGCTGGGTCAGGCACCTGTCATCTCGTGGATCCAGAGTCTTGACAACATCCCTTTACCAAACTCTGGATTTGCTGGCTTCCTTGAAATGCAAAAGGTCTGACTTCCCCCTCTTAATCAGAGCACACTGGTTGAAGGGTGGCTACACTTATGTCCGGGGCATTTACACCTGCCTTTCTTACAGTAGCAACCACTCCTTTCTGGGGCACTTCTCTTGCTGTAGCAAAAGCATATATACATGTGTTCTTATGTGCATGCATATACACACTTCAGAGCTGGGTAGGGAATCTTGCTAGCTATGTCAGTTGCCCAAAACAATGTCCTGCACATCATTAGGTATGAGATACATGTTAGCTCACTTGTCTTTTGGGGTGGCTGTATTATTTGTTGCTCTTGTAATTATTTCCTACTTTATCAAAGAGACTTGGGGGTGGAGAGTTGTCATATTCAAATAGAAATCAAATGAATTATTAGTTGAAATGCTAAGTCTTCTTAGGTTTTATGCATGGAAATCTCTGATCACTAGGAACAGGCCTATTAGAGAGAGTTTTCTTAAAAGTTTTTTTTCTCAATTATGTAATTATAAGGGGTGAATAGCTACGCCTGGTATTGAGTGGACAATGGAAAAAGAATGTTCAAGAATGTGTTTGTTTTTTTTTAGAATTCCATACCAAAATGTCCATATCCCCTTTGATACACAGAGAATGGAAACTATGAGCAATTTACAAAAGGTGCTCAGAATCTTCAGGTAGAAGGAGATCACTAGGGTGAATGTGGATGCTCCATTTAAGGTCCAATGGCAAGGAAGAGCAATAATGGTCCTAAAATTCAATTACCGGGAGACAAGGAAGAATCTAGGTTAATGTTCTGCTCTCGCAACAAGGGATTAAGTGTTCATTAGACAGAGTTTGTGTATGTTTGTTCATTTGCTACTGTTAATGCCAGATTCTGGAAGCTTCTACTGACCCAGTGACTCTGGCACGGTCGTTGGAGCTTGGGGAATGATGGCCAAGCCTGTGTGTGAATTAGAGAGAGCTGGAATGTGGCAGTCTTGCAACACTGGCAGAGATCTGTGCATGGCAGGCAACTTGGCAGAGTAGAACAGCGTCTCTTAGAAACTGCAGTCTACAAAAATGACCGCACGTGGCAGCAGACAACAACGACGGTGCTGCAGTTCAGGCCCTCCTAGACCAGGTAGGTGTTCAAGTTAAGACAGGTTCTGCTTCAGAAGGAGCCACCAGCTCCACCCACGGGGATTCTTAGGCCTTTGGTGCTGGAGGAATTCAAGAGGAACAACCAGGACTTCACTGCTTATATGATTTCCTTGCTCAAGTGACTAATTGAAAACAGTTAAAATGGATGTTTATGAACTGAACTAGAAAAGCAAGATGTTGGATAAGTTTACATGTGCAATGTCATCTCTTCCCTATCCTGCTTTTTGCTCGATACGTAGGAAAGAGGAGAAGCTAACCTATGCTTCCATAAATGGCAAGTCTTATTTACTATTGCCAGCAAAAAAAGAGGCTAGAAAAATCCATCCAAACTCAAATATGTAAATGACGATTCAGAACTATGCATAGAAGGACCTTCAGAATTTATCACTACAGGTAGTGATACTCTTTGTAATAATGTGGATAATGAGATCCAATCCACTGCTGTTAAGCAGCAATTCTACACAAGGCACTATGTTTGAGACTTTAACCTTGAGACACGGTATGGAATCATGAAAAGTATTGATTCAAGAGTCTGACTGCCGAGTTGCTATTGCAGCTTTCACCTGCTAGCTTTGTGCCTTAACTTCTCCGACCCTCGGTGCCCACAGTACAAAGTTGGGGATAGGACCTATCTTAGAGATTGGATGTCAGAGTTGAATGACTATGTGATTTAAAATTCTTAAAGGAGTGCCTGACACATCATAATAACCACACTTTGTTATAGTTGTTATCGTCGCAGCATTACTAGTAGTTAATGGCACTAGTATTATCTTGCTTGACTTGAATGGGAAGGACTGTTAGACCCTTCCAGGATAAAAGGCATTGAAAACTAAAAGGAAAGTAAAGAAAGGGAAAGGGAAAAAAATCAAAATGGGACAAATAGTTAAAAGTAAAAAAAATACTGGGGCACCTGGGTGACTCAGTCAGTTAAGTGTGTGACTCTCGATCTTGGCTCAGGGCATGATCTCAGGGTTCGTGAGTTGGAACCCCACGTTGGGCTCTGCTCTGACAGTGGAGAGCTTGCTTGGGATTCTTCCTCTCCCTCTGTCTCTCTGCCCCTACCCCACTCATGCGCTCTCTGTTCTCACAGTAAATAAATTAAGCTTAATTTTTTTTTTTAAATGTAAAAAAATACTGATTTGAGACAATTGGGAAGAGAAAACTTTTCAAAAAGTTTTAGTCCGTATGCAAAATAAATTCCTGAATCAATACGTGAAACAAACGAACAGACAAAGACTTTGTAAAGTGGAAGTCTAACATCCATTTTGTCTCTATTGGATTCCCCTCCCAGTGTATTAATGTCTTTTTTGGGATCCAAATATGAAATATCCACCAAATAGCATACTCCTTCCCCCTCTACAGCCACAGGGATGGTGGGAGGCAGGAGCATAGCTTATAGCTACCAGTTGTTGATGGCTGAGAAAGATGATAATTGGTAATAATTACCAGACCTCCAAGACATTAAACAGAGTACAGTTTGCGATCTCATTATATTAAGGAGGCGTGGCCTCTGCTCTGAGCACAAGTGGGAGCTATAGTCACAGAAATAACTTGCAGAGTCGAAAGCAGCAGTGACGTTTTGGTGGCTCGCCATTCGCTTCCTCTTTGGACTCATTCTCCTTCTCCATACAATGACTTGTGTCAAAAGTTACAGTTAAAAAAAGGGCATGCGAAAATATTAGTTTTGTCATTTAAGGGGGAAACAGGGAGAAGATTAACCTTTTTATAAGATAGAGACACATATAGTTCTTAGAGAAAGATTATTTTTAAGTTGTATCTACACTAAGAGTCTATACGTATGCTAACTTAATTGTTTTTGTGATTATTACCAAACAATAAGTTAAATTTGGTAGTTCTTTTCTCTCAAGTGTTTTCTTTATTCTTTCTTTCTTTATTTTTTCCTTTTTGATCTATGAGAGGCGGTCCGAGTGTCGAAACAATTGCTGGTTCAAAAAAACTAACTCATTACTTAACCTTTATTTTTTTATACCATATCAAGAACTCACACAAAGAGTTAGTGTGTCCCAACTCAGAAACCAAATGGTGACTAATGGTCTGACCACATTCAGAATACAGGAGTTAGTTAATGAATCGTTATGCTCTGGCTTGCGTGGCCTAAAACTGGGCCCGTTGTCCTTTCTTTCCTTTTCAATCGTCTCTGTCAGCTAATTTTAAGTTTTTACACTTTATTGTGTGTAGGGGGGAATGGTTTTCATATAGCTGTTCAATGACACAAAGGAGTAACTGGAGTTCGTAGTTTAGACAGTGTTTCAAATTAGTAACTGTGCCTAACATCAGCGGCTACGATTAGAAGCAATCTCCTGCCAACATGACTGATGACACCGGCAAAGGGGAAAGAGAAGCAGAGGCACCAGTGAAGAGAAAGCCCCCGTGGTAAGGAAAAGGAAAGTCCCAACAGTGTTGGAGAACATGATATCCTATGAGTATCATAGGGTCTTCTACGGGGAGGGGGGGAGGGTTCATTAGTTGGGTCATCATATTCTGGGACCTAGAGTGGGACAAATTGCTTAGACCATTAGACAATATGCCATTTTTCCTTTGTTTTTTTGAATAATTTGTTTATTCCCATTACAAAAGTCACGTATTGGAGAAAAACTAGAGCTGACAGGAAAGAATAAAGAAACCAAGCATAATCTCACAATCCAGAGATAACCTTTGTTAATATTTTACTTTTTTATCGCACATGTATGTGTGTGCATATGTTGATGTTACAATATAGAAAAACATTTTTGGTTGCTTTGAAAACTGTATTTTAATATAAAAATAGTAAGGGTCACCTGGGTGGTTCAGTTGGTTAAGTGTCTGACATCAGATCAGGTCACAGTCTCATGGTTTGTGAGTTCAGGCTCCACATTGGGCTGTCTACTGTCAACACAGAGTCTGCTTCAGATCCTCTGTCTCCCTCTCTGCCCCTCCCCTGCTCTCTCTCTCTCTCTCTCTCTCTCAAAAATAAATAAACATTTATTATTATTTTTTAACATTTATTTATTTTTGAGACAGGGAGAGACAGAGCATGAACGGGGGAGGGTCAGAGAGAGAGGGAGACACAGAATCCAAAACAGGCTCCAGGCTCTGAGCTGTCAGCACAGAGCCTGATGCGGGGCTTGAATCCATGGACCATGAGATCATGACCTGAGCCGAAGTTGGATGCTTAACCGACTGAGCCACCCAGGCGCTCCTAAATAAACATTTAAAAACTAATAGATGCTTATAGTAGGAAATTTAGAAAATTTGGGGGAAATTTCAAAAAAATTCTTAATTCTACTTTCCATATATTTGTGTTGGTTTGTCTAAGTTATTATTTTTTTCTTTATATGCATATGTGCTAATTCTCTACATCCTATTTTAATCTACTCTTTGAACAACAGGACATGTACATCTTGCCAAGTCATCAAACAATGTTTCTGTAATATGTCTCTTAACATTCCACTGAATGGCTATACCAGTGTTTAGTCAACGTATTATAGGATATTTGAATTATATGAATGGTCATTTTCTTTTTTTTTTTTTTAACTTTTTAAATGTTTATTTATTTTTGAAAGAGACAGAGCATGAGGTGGAGAGGGCAGAGAGAGTGATACACAGAATCGGAAGCAGTCTCCAGGCTCTGAACTGTCAGCACAGAGCCCGACACGGGGCTCGGACTCACAAACCGTGAGATCATGACCTGAGCTGAAGTCGGACGCTCAACCGACTGAGCCACCCAATGCCCCATGAATGGTCATTTTCTAACATTTTTTCAATAATAGGTTTTTGGAAATTGAGAGCCGCGTTCGTATGCGTTTAAGAGTAGTGTGAGATAGTAACAACTAACTCATCTTCAACTAGAGAACCAAGAGATCCATTACAGTGTTTGCATCTAACAGTATCAACAATTCTAAACCAGCCCAGCTGCCATTGACTGAATTATTGAAAGTAGAACTTACTGAAAAAAGCGTGACAAAACAGCAGCAGTTTTGACCCAGAGTAGCCAACCTTGGCCAAAACAGGATGGTCTGTATATCCTCTTTCCTACACAACACTGCTGTTATTACTAATTTACCAAACAGAATAATATGAGGGGTACTTGGCATTTTATAATCAAACATCATTTCAGAAATGGCCATATGCAAATTCATAGTAATCATTGGAATTAATTGCTATTTACAGCAACTGTATGAAAAAGCTTTTTGTTCGTAAGTTCTGTAAATGGAAATATAAAAAGATATAAGACAATGTGACTTTCATACTACAACAGAGGAAATAACAAGTAAACAAGGCAGAAATCCTTACTTTCCCCCTTGCTTAGTCATTTAGAAAAGAATTAAAACTCAAAGCAGGAAACTCATGTTAAGAATGTTTTCTTGAATAAGATTTATTTATTCCTTATATACATCTGAGGCTACCCATTTTTATAAAAATGTCTATGCTTTTATAAAGCATCTAGATGGCCAGGGTATCAAACTAAACAGCATATTTAGTCAAGTTTATCAAAACATTAGTTAATTTTAAGTGTATCATCATACTGGCCATTAGTGATGATTAGATGAAACTTCAAAAGAAAGAGGATGTATATGTGTTTATGTAGGTAAATGCTCCACAATTTTTACATTTTACTGCATTTTTTAATTAAACCATTCGATGTTTTTTAATCATGTAAACCAAAACTATCAGTTAAATCTCACGTATTATCATAGGTCACAGGTGTTGATCAGATAAAGTCCCCAGGGATGAGGATTACTGTGTCCAAAGATGAATATGTGCTGTATGAATATAGTATAATTGCTTTATTCATTTTAAATGCACATATATCTTCATGCTTGGAAGAAAAATGCTGATCTATCTATAGTGTTGCAGCAGACTATCCTCTCTCCTTTCCAGAATCCTTATGAACAAACTTCAGGCTCTTCTCCATAAAAATCTTGCTAAACAATATTGCTAATACTGACCATTCAACTAAAGCAGACAACTATTCAACTAAACAAATAGTAAATACATTCAGAAAGATCAAACTCCTTTCCTTTGGTCAAAATCATCGGTAAGTTCAATTGAATCAGTGGAGCCAGGATACTCAAATAGACAAGACTCTAGAAGTCTCCATAGGTTTTACAGGATGGAAACAATTTTGTTTTAAAAGCGTAATACACAGTGTAACAAAAAATGAAAAGTATATTCACCACAACAGTAGCCAACTAAAAACAAGCTGCAGAGATTCAACCATGTGGAAGAGTTTCTACCTTACAAATTCCCGAGGGCTTGAATAAGAAAGCTTAGGATAAGAGGTGTGTGTGGTGTGGTGGGAGAAAGCAACCCTTCGTGAAACAGTGTGTGGTTGGTTTAGAATGTACTCAGTGAAGTTATTATTCCCTTCTTCTCTCAGAGAAATAGAATTCTTGAGCTATAAAAAGAATAAAGAGAGCTAGATAAATATCTGTGCAGTGCTGAAAATGCTAATTATTCTTTGTCCTTAATATACAGAGGCACAGTGCTTCTAATAGAGCATGGGCTTTGGGGTGAGATGCTCTGGGTTTAAATCCCAGCATGTCAGCTGTGTGACCTTGGGCTAGCAACTGAATTTCCTCTTCCTCCTTCCTTGTAAATTATAGATAGTAATACTTGCCTACTTTTCAGGGCAGATATAAGCAGAAAATGGCCCACGGTGGGGGGGTGGGGGGGGGGGAGAACAACCTAGGATAGTACCAAGCACCTGCTAGATATTCAACAAATGTTAGTTTTTACCTCTTCCTTTTTTTAAATACTAACACTAGGGTATCTATTTAAAATATACATTAGCATCTGGGCATTTTCAGTTTTACAAGGCAAGTTCAAAGTCTTCCTTTGGTTCGTCTGTTTCCCATAGTTTTCCCTGTTTTATTTTACTTTATAGCATTTATCATCACTTGGTAAATATTTGCCTTTTTTTTTTTCTATTTTCTGCTATGAGAATACCAGCTACAAAAGGATGGGAGTTTTGTTCATGTATGAATCTCCACCACCAAAATGTATTCCTTATATAGTGGACATTTCATACATATTTGTTGAAATAAAAAATAAATGACTCATAAACTTGCTTTATTTGAAGCTGTTTCCAGCTTTTCTTATCGAAAGAGTTGGCAACAGTACACCAAACTATTTGTAAATTAATATGTACATGAATAGATGGCATCATAATGTATACTTTTTCAGCTCCCCATAAGATTAATAGCGCCCTGACTATAATCAACATTTAATCAATATTTGTTAAGCGCACTAATGTGAGTTTCTTATTCGACCCATATATATGCATGAGTATGTCTTCAGATAGCAGAAAAACACAATTTCTTATTTTGGCACAGAGAAATTAATGGGGTTTTTCCGGAGATAAAATACCATGATCATATATTTCATAGTAATGTATATTCATGATTTACCATAGCAAGTGCTTCAGGAGGCTTGTAAAAAGGAAAACGAACAAACAAACAAACAAACCCACAAAAAACCCACAAAAAACAATCATCTGGAATTTGTTAAAAAAAGAAGCAACAGTCTCAAAATAGAGTCACTTGTGCCCAGCTCCATGTGAGCAAACAAAGACTTAACACCGTACCTAATTGCAGCTTCAACCTCTCCGAGGAATGCCACCTTTAACCAATCTACCTGGAATTGCCTGGTCAGCACTAGTGAGGTGACCTGCCGTATAGACCTTTGCCTTCCTCCAAAGGAAAGTGGCCTTGCCCGAAACAATCCACTCTCTGTTAGTTTCTCTCTGTTAGAAACTTCTTAAACCGTTTGCTGTCCCACTTTTGCCTACAAAAGTCTCCCATTTTGTACAGCCCGTCAGAGCTCCTTTCTACTCAGCAATGGGAGGCTGCCTGATTCATGAATGAGTAAAAAAAAGACAATTAGATCTTCACATTTACTCAGTTGACTTTTGTTTTTTAACAAAACTTGGTGGCAGTAGCAGGACCAAATGAGACTTCTAATAGCTTTGGGGATCACGAAAAACACAGGCATGGTATCTGCAAAACCTTTCTCCCTGTTTCCGAGGGCCTTGAGGAAATCCCTCTCAGTCCTGAGCTCTTTGTCAAGGCTCCCAATCTGATTGACTTTCCTGTCCCAGGCAGGTCAGCTTGAGCTGACACACAGAACCCAAGCCTCTAGCTGGTAATTTAGGCCACGACTCCCATTTGATTGGAAACCCCGCCCCTTCCTCCTGTCCCCAGATTTCACCCTGGAGATAGCTAGTGGTTCAGTCTTTAGTTTGCACGTCCTCATTTGTTTGTAATCAGTCCATACTACCCATTCTTTGGGGTCTCCTGGTTCAATCTTTTTCCCAACCCCCAGTTCTGTGTTAGGAATTGCTGGTAATGCATGTAAGGCCTTCTATTAGCCAGTCTCCAGTAATGTCTCTTTGGTTGCTGCTGATATCCACAGTCCCATGTCTTTACTCACTATTGGTTTCTGTGAGTGTACACATGAGGTAAAGGCTATTGCCAATGGGAATCTCAGAAGCCAAAAGCCACAAAAGGTGGTGGGCGTGAATTGAGCATTTAAGAGCTGTTAGAATGCCTGACACCTAACCCAAAATCTCCCCTATAAGAATAAGCTGGTCATAGAATGGATTAGATTGACACTAGGTCACACTGACCAAGCTCAAGAAAATTTCCTTGCAGTGAGATACACTGTAAAACATCACTCGATTCCCAACCCAGTTGCAAATACCTTTTGGGTATTAGTTTGGCTCTGAGAAACCCAAAGTCTTAGCATACAAACAAATAAATAAATATCCTTAAATCCCAAAAAGTTGAATATGCCACACCTTCTGGCTCACCTGCTTTTTAAATTTTTTTTAAATGTTTATTCATTTTTAAGAGACTGAGTGTGAGCAGGGGAGGGGCAGAGAGAGAGGGAGACACAGAATCTGAAGCAGGGTCCAGGCTCTGAGCTGTTGGCACAGAGCCCAATGCGAAGCTCGAACTCACAAACCATGAGATCATGACCTGAACTGAAATCAGATGCTTAACCAACTGAGCCACTCAGGCAGCCCCCAGCTTATTTTATGAGCTGTAGATACCTACAAAAATGGCAAAGTCTTACTAAATGGCCATTATGGAGAATGTTCCAATTAGACAAGATCACTTATTAAAGAATTGCATTTGAAAGCAAGTGTTCCCAAGTGAAACAAACCAGATGGGACACATACTTTTATTGGTATACAGAAACTTCCAAAAGTTTTCAAAATTCCAAAGTAGCTAAATTTAAAAACTTGTTACAATAGGCTACCGAAAATTTAAATAAACAAGCTTGTAAACAAAAGTCAGTCAAACTGGATAGCTCCAAGACTAGGCACTTAAGATAACAGCTGCCCCCCCCCCCTTCCTAGGGGTCCACCATAAAACACTGACTGTTGGTTGATATCTCAGTTATAATAAACTGGGACACTGGAAAAGATTGTCCTCAAAGGGCTTATACAAAATTTTCAACATTAACATGAATGCCCTCATATCTGCACCCAAATGAGAGCCCCCGTATAGGCCCTGCCCAGAGTTGATGGGACTCTAAAGGCTTCTCCAGGAAACTGCTACCAGTTACTTCCTTAAAACAGCAAAGGAAAAACTAAAATCAAACTTAGTAATAAAACAAAATCGACCAAATTCTAGTAGATACTAGTGATAAAATAAAAACTGGCCAAATTCTGGTAGATACCACAGCTGCACCTTTTAACTTCAACCTCACTCGGAACCTACAGATAAGATCCTAGGAAAAACCATCAGAAGCTAGCTGAAGGTGAATTCTCACCAGAGTCAGCTTCCCCAGATCTCTGTCTACAGTACCTGCCTTATCGAGAGAGAAAAATAAAATTTCACATTGTCCATTCTTTTCCAAATCCAGGCCATTGGTTATTGATCTTTGGGAGGACCTCTAGATATTATGAAGACAGTAGATTTTCCACCCTCTTTGCAGATCCCTCTTGGGTCCATGGGGTTGTTTAATACTGAAGGAAATATTTACTGTGTTCTCAGCTGAAACCTAAGAAGATATTTGAAAGGGTTAATCAGATATTTGGCCAAATTGGAAGCTGATATTCAGAGCCTAATATGAAATTTTATTAAACCTTCTCCCCTAGGCTAAATGTACTCAGAGGGAAAGAAAAAATATTCCAACATAATTATATGGGTGTGTCAGCCCTTTGATATCATCCAGGATACAATCCAATTCTTTGAGGAATTAGAAGCACTTATCCTAATCCTACAGATCTTTGTAAGAACACAAATGCAGCTCTAGAAACAAGTCAAAACCTGTCTATCCTTTTTCACAATTAACTTCACTTATTCATCTCAAAAGGTTTGTGGTATTGTAAAACTTCTGGCCTTAGGGAACAAAAGTCCCTGTTGGAGGAATTTGTATTCTTTCCCTATGCCTTTAAGATGTAAATGTTCTACCTGGTCTTCCCAAGGAACTCTTATCTTCTCATCTAGATCATCTCCTTAAAAAGTAAGCTTTAGGTAGGCAATTACTAAGTAAGAAAAAAAAAAGGCAGGAGGTAAGAGGCCTTTTAAAAATAACACTTCTGGGAAAGTTGAAACTGAATTACATAAGATGACTGAGCAAGCCACTTGGCTTAAAAAAGTGAGTTCTTCAAGATGGTTTTTCTTTGACTTACATGATTTTGATTCGTTAGGTCTTGGAGACCATAACTTCAAAGTGCACTCCCGACATTGGGAATTATCTCACCTATAATCATAGTAATCTCCCAGGTGCACTATAGTTTTTCATAAGCTTTAAATGGATGTTCACCATAACTGTCCACTAAGCAAATGATTCCCTTAAGTCAAAAAGGAATTAAGAGAATGATTAACTCCAAAAAAAAAAAAATGTAAACCTGAAGTCATGACCCGTGAATATGACAGATATTCAGCAAAAAATGTCATGACCTAACCTATGATTATCACACAGAGGATCAGTAAAAGCTACAAGAACTACAGCTGGGAGTGGTGCAAATTCCTTAAATTTTGATCACATCTCTCAGTTAAGCTGAGAGTCTGATCAAAAGGGAAAGATTGTTAAAAAAAAAAAAAAAAACAGGTCCAAATGGAGTCACTTGTGCTAAGCCCTATGTCAAAGACTTAATACCTAATGTAACTGCAATTTCAACCTCTCCCAGGAATGTCACTTTTCAGGAATGTAATCTTTCACCCATCAATCTGGAATTACTTGGTCAGCACTGGTGAGGTGATCTGCCTAATAGACCCCTGACTTCCTCCAAAAGAAGGTGACTTTGCCTGAAACAACCCACACTCCACTTGAAACTTCTTAAACTTTCTCCCTCACCCCACTACTTTCAAAAGTCTTCCATTTTGTACAGCTTCTTGGAGCTCCTTTCTATCTCCTACGATGGGATGCTGCCCAATTCATGAATCATTAAATAAAGCCAATTAGGTCTTCAAATTTACTTCATTGAATTTTTTTTAACAGATTGAGTTGTCATTCATACATGCACAACCCCACAAATATAATGTCATAAATGTTTAGGTGTGTTATGTATGCATATGTGTATGTGCTTGTTAAGTCGATCCTGGCTGTCTATTTGTTGAATAATTCATTAATACATTCACATATGTGTATATAAAACAAGCTATAAAAAATGTTTAGACATTGTGGAATGATACCATAAATGTTGGGATAAATGGTAATTGCCAAATGTCACTAGATTGAATTGTGAAGGAGGAGGAATGTTGAAATTTGATTAAAATAAAAGATAAATGGTGTGAACTTAAGAGAAGAAAGGTTATATAGCATGTTTTTATTCACCATCATACTAATATGTATATATATTTTTGCCATAGGTGAGAGACAGAGAGAAATGAAAATGCTTTCCAGGGGTCTTTGGAAGAGGATACTGGAAATAAGGGGGTGAAAAGTTAAGCTTATAGAGAGAATGTGGCCAACCTCCCTCCCCCACACCCTCCACACTTCAATTCCTGCCAGGCGGGAACTGGAATCTTTTGTAGAGCACCATTATAGTATCAGAAAGTAACACAATCACAAAGGAGAGAAGAAAAGCTTGATGTGCA
This sequence comes from Panthera uncia, assembly GCF_023721935.1. Taxonomy (NCBI): domain Eukaryota; kingdom Metazoa; phylum Chordata; class Mammalia; order Carnivora; family Felidae; genus Panthera; species Panthera uncia. Next base: position 68,068,615 of record NC_064812.1, read on the forward strand.
CGCCAGGACTCTAAAAGGCCCCCCCTGTGAGGACGACTGTGGCAGCACTAAGTCAGAAGAAAAGACCTACCCAGCTAAACTGTCATGTCTAACAGAAGCTCTGAAGCTGGCGAGGAAAAACATTTCTCCCCCGAAACGCCTTTCATTTATTTTATTTTTTAAAGTTAGTACAAGAAATAATGCAGCACATTTGTGTAATTTCATCCTGAAGCTCGGCTCTTGAGGGAAGGGCTCTCAGATCTCATGCAGGCATGTCTGGCTTCTCATCCCACCCACTTCAGGGGAAACTCTCAGGCTTCTCTTGTGAAATATGCTTGAGAGGTTATCCTGAGCATTGGCAGAGGAAGGCAATATTGATAATCTAGACCTGTGTGTGCGCATGCAAACTCACACACGCGTGCGCGCGCGCACACACACACACACACACACACACAGAGCTTGGAAGCTTCTCTGTTCATTTTCATTTGCTTCATGGGTCAGAATATTCTGATATTGTTCTCATCCCACATCACCTTATCCCATCTCCTTTATTCCTCCAAGAATAGTCTGAGGTCTTCCAAGTTGGTGTGTTACCTTCTCAGTAAGGAAACAGGAAAAATCCGCTGAAATACAGACATCCTCTAACACTGCCTCCCCCGCCCCTGTCGCCCCTGCACAAGCACATGCGCAATGCACACATAATTATCTGCCCCACCTTACAACGGAATTGAGGCGGTTTCATGGGCCTTTGCTGGTGCTAAGGCCCAGCAGGTTTGGAATCTGGAAGCTGAAGGAAAAATAAAAGCTGGGTATGCAGAGAAGCCAGAAGGAATTATTGCCTTTTCCTGGATCGGACCTAGAGAGAACATTCACTTACGTGATTTCCTCGCTCCAGGGTTGTAAAAAGTACCCCTAAAATGGGGAGGTAGGAGAAGGGAAAGAAAAGGTTAAAGAAAAATGGACAACCATAAAAAGATTTATAATTTACTTTTGAAATAAATCAACAAAGGGAGGCCCAATCTGCCATTTGCTCTGAGGGCTCTGGGATCCCACACTGAATAATGTGCCATGGCCCATTTTGATCGGCACTGAAATTAACAATCAGCCAGCCACTTTATGAAATATTATCTTTGTTAGCTTTACCACTAACAAAAATACACTTCCAATTTTTCACATCCACACACTACATCTATTAAAGCAATCTGGGAAATTAGTTTGAGATAAACTGTACAGCAATTTTATTCATAGCTTCCCTGTATCTCACACTGTTAATCTGCATCACAGCTCACTAAATAGTGCCTAATGTTTATTGCATTTAACTGAATGTATACGATTCTGAGGGTACGCCAGGGACCGATTATCATAATTATACATGTTTCTATGGTAACCCACAAGTCTATCAGTTTTGATTCATTATATTGTTATACCTTCTAGCACTTTCTAATTATTAGGTGCCCATAAAAAGTCTCAGTCTTGCTGTTACTATAGAAATGAGCTATAGACAGGCCTCAATTGTTAACCCTTAAAGGACCAAAATATATAGACTCAGACAGCTGGTAGCTATTCACATAACTGAATAGCTAACAATTTTATCTACAACTTAAATCCACAATTGTTTTGCTGTTATTAATTTCTGAAAATATTTCACTTAGACAACTCTTGAATAATGATCTCAGATTTTATAAAATTGTCCTGAGTTTCCCTATCCATGATGTATACCTTCAGGTGTGGTAAAAGATACAAAAACACTAATGCAACACTGAACTGGTAGCACAAAGTGCAAAATCAAGTCTTTCAAGACGGATTTCTTATTTCGTAGGTAAAGAACACAGTTGTTGGTGTAAACATAGAATTATATGTTAAGGAATAACATGGATAAATCAGAATATAATGGCAAAAACTCAAATGCGCTGAGAGTCTTTAAATCGAGCATCTAAAATTGCTTCCCAGCAATATGGCTATTTAGGTATAATTTAATATTGCTACTTAAATTGCAATTTGTAATTTAATATTTTCATTTTACTTTTTCTTCTATAGTCACTAACAGAATCCTGTGAAAATTGAAAGGGACTGAGCAGTTTCATTGTCTCTCTAACCCTCCTGCTATTATAGTTTTCAATTAGAAGTGCCTTTTAATTTAGATCAGGAAAGCTCTCCTAAAGTGACAGCTCGCCCTTCACACTGCATATCTATTTATTTCGGAAGTCAACACACCATTCAATAACCTGAGAACAGCCCTGATTGCTATGCTAATAGTATTCAGAAATATGTCGACACCGATCGAAACAAGTAAACTAAGGCTAATTCATAAAGTGAATAATAAAAGGCAGAGGGAAGCCTTTCATACTTTCTACTACTTCAGCTGGAATCCTAAGCTTACAAATTTAATTTTTTCCCCTCCCTTAGGGAAATGAACACTATATGATAACCAAACTGAAATTAGATTTTACCTAATATTACAGCCTTGCCTATTTGACGCGGCTTGTTTTATTATATAAAGCTTCAGTGGGAAGCAGCGGAGACAATGACCGTGGATGTTAATGCTTGTGTGATCTAGGAGATGCTTGCTTCAGCTGCAGCTTTCTTCAGCTAAGAGCTAAATGCATTTTGCTTTTTGAGGTGGGGGGAGGAGAGGGAAAGCCATAAGAATTTTAAACGTATGCCCACATTAAAAAACAACAGCACATGTTGGGTAACCATTTTCTTCATATTACAAGCCCAAACCACCAATGTCCATAGGAGCTCCTCACCAATTAGGCATAAATCAGATTGTATAAGCAACAAAAGATATGGTCATTTGCATGTTGAAGTTCGAACTCTTTTCATAAAACAGAGAACCAACCGAAGCCTTTTGTTCCCAATTCTTACATTGCCATTAGCATCAGAGAATAATAGATTTACCACTAAACAGAAAATTAAAGTAGATTAAGAGTAAATTAAATCAGATAGTTTAAAAACTCCATTCATCAGTACATGCATATATTACCACATGTATGTATATAGTCTGAAATTGATTATATCTAATTCACATTAAAATATGTCTCCTCCTACATCTGGATATTGATTATCCAGAATAATTGAACTGTATCTGAGTAATATTTTCACTTGCCGTAGAAATTAAACTAACCTTTAATAATAAATATCTTATTTTTCATTTTGTTCATGCTTTCATCCCCATGATAATCAATTAGTTACTCCATCTAATTCACTAGTGCACTCCCAAAATCTACAGATCTTTTTCATGCATTTTAAACTAAGCAAATATATACATACCTTGAAAAAATCTAACAAAATATATAAATATAATGTGACTCTTTCTAGATGAGTCAAAGGAATCTATGAGAAAAACATGATACAAAGGCCAAGATTTCATATACTTGATTAATAAGATTTAAGAGCAACATTAAAACTTCTGAAAGTGACCATAATCTGGTGTGTGCTTTTTGAGAACACCTAAAGATCACTGCTAAGTTTGTGAATCCTGCGTGGGGCGGGGGGGGGGGGGTGAGATGGGGGTCAGATACCGAGGTCACCAGGGTGATTAGGCAAAGAACACAGAGAAAGTAAGTCGTTCAAGCAGCAAGCACATTACCACCTGGGATGTCATTTATTTCCCAGAGATAGAGTTGAGTTAGGTCGCTGCATGGTAAAACCATGAATTAATTATATTCTGCCCACCCCCAGTGAGCATAAAGTGCTCAAATTTTCTTTTTGGGTGATAGGGAGAAAGATGACTTATCATTCACGGTTGGATGTTAAAATCCCAGAGGAGAGAGCCAATAAAAGCAGCTCCTAGTGACAAAAATCCAGGAGCTGTACCGTCACTATCCATCAAACTGAAATGTTTTAGGATTCATATTTATTTGCACCACTTTGCCACAGAGGAAAATGTCTAGTCAACTAGAGATTGTATAAATTCTTGAGTTTTTGATGCTTAACAGAAAAGTGAAAAGACATTAGCGGGTTGTGATTTCCTTCAGCAGAGAACGGGTTCATTTGGAGAAGGCTGGCCAGTGGTGAAGGGAGGCTCGCAGCCCCACACAGTGGGCCTCAGGCATTGTTCCCAGCCCCAAGTGTCAGCTCCCCAGTACAGCACCCGCCACGCTCTTGACAGAGGGCCGGGCCAGGCTCCCCTCCTTGAAGTGTCAAGGGTGAAGCAGAAAGATAACGTTGCTTTTGTGGGGTTTTATTCAGGGGCCCTGGGGCAGTGGATCGTTTTCCAGTTTAATCATGAAAAATCAGAAAAGGAAATAGATGGCTTGCTCCCAGATTAGGAAATAGCCAGGAAGAGTAACAGAGTGGGGCTAGATAAAAGAAAATGAATTCTGATCCAAGGGAAGGAAGACATTCTGGGGAGAAAAGTGTAGGAAGAGAAAGAAGAACAGGAGAGACTCTGCTAAGCAGCTGCCACAGGCAAACAGTACTCACCCACCTTATTCATTCTAATACGCTTCTTTGCTGATTTTCTTTTATGTGCACTTAACTTGGGTAAATGTGTGGCTTGTCACTGTCAATTGCCTACAGAAGCGCTACGGTATATAATTGTCAATGCCTATAATGCCCATAGAAGCACCACAGTTCCAGGCAGGACTGGGCCGCAAAAATAAAGTGATAAGGGAGTTTCTCCTACAGTATATAAAATGTGATGTCTACAGAAGAGAAGATCAAAGTATTTTAATGTTTATTTTTCTCTGGGCCTGTGTGTTATTTGAGTAAAATACTATATTGCTTATATTTGAGGAACACAAAAAAAATTCAAATACTTTAGCTTCTCCTATTTAAGCCGTGTAAAGAAAGAATATCGTTCCCTCTCTCTCTCTCTCTCATTTTCTCTTGTTTTTCTCTCTTTCCCTGTCTCCCTCTCTCTAGCTCTCTCACTCTTTCTTTTACTTTATCAGTGCACCAGCAGAACACTCATTATTATTCACTCAGGAAAACAGTTATTTCAAGAGGCTAATCAGCAATACTCACCATTTATGTTTAGTTGTTACGCTACTTGGAGTTTAAAAATGAAAAATCACCAGGATCAACAAATATTTGTTTGATTCTCACTGTCTGGCTAATAGAGAGAACTCCTTGGATAATCTACCTAGAGCCTATCTGGGCTCACATGTGTTCCCCACCAACAAACGACTTCCATTTCATTCCACGGGCAAGATACATATACTAAACCATTAAATATATCAGGTGCCTCCGGAAAACCAGCGTGTCAGTGAGTAAGTGCTCTGTGACTCAGGTAAGGCTGGGGTGGTTAGTGAGGATTGGGACTACCAGGGACTTGAACCTGGACTACAGTGAAGGGTGGCTATGGATCATGGATGGGAGATGCAGAAATATAGTTGACAAAGCTGGAAAATAGGATCTCTTGAAGTGGGTACTCTACGAAGGTGAAGAAAAAGCAGAGAGAGTAGAGAATATTAAGTGATTGGTTAATCAGTATGAGTATTTGTGTTGTAATAGAAAATCATTAACAATGGTTTTGAATGGAAGATAATAGATTGTGTTCTCGGGAAGAACAACTTGAAAATCACGTGCCAGAAGACTAAAATGAGCAAAGATTTTGGCTAAAAAAAAAACAATTAGACGCTCTTATTCTTCTACAAACAGGAGTTTTACAAAAAAGTCTTCATTGGAAGATGAAAAAGAAATGAACATTATGAAAGAGATATAGGATATACACATTATGTGAGGAGAGGAAGAGATAAAGGGTGAGTCCAAGCAACCAAAGCAAAGAAACCAAGAGAACGTTGATGCACTGGTGAGCATAGGTTTAGGGGTAAGAGAGCCAGCTTGGTGGTTCACACATTGTTAGACGCCATGATGAAGTCCCGCAGGCAGTAGGATTTTGGTTCAGAAAATTATAGTAAGAAAGAGGTCATTAATTTTCACTCTCATGATCATGCATAGAGTTACTGTTTTGTGTTTCAAATAGACCAGTAGGCAAACTGATATGGATGAAAAGAAGAAACTGAACAGTACATGTGATACAAAATTTCACATCATAGGAATGAATAAAAGCTATAAGAATATGTGGAGAGAGAAAAGTAAATAAATAAGAATTGAATCTTATGATTTCAGTATCTGTGAACAAAGAAATAAAGAAATAAAATAAGGGGAGAGAGGAAGTAGGAGGAGTCACAAAGAAAAAGGAGAACAAAGACAATAAGACATCAAGAAGAGTGAAAATATACAAGAACTTAAGGTGGTGTCAAGACCGGGAGAAGTTTTAGTGACATCGAATTTGTGTGTGTGTGTGTGTGTGTGTGTGTGTGTGTGTGTAAAATAAGAGAAAACCAAATATATCTGAAGGCACAACAGGGGGCACTCATGAAAACGGATAAATTAAATGTTCCACAGCAAGAAGCATTAGTCGATGCCCCCAGAAGCGAAGGCATAAGAGGCAATGTTTAGAGAGTCCCAGGAGGACTTTAGACCTGGAAAAGCCGGGGTGTGTGTGTGTGTGTGTGTGTGTGTGGCAAAGGGTCAGGGGAGAGGGTGTATTCTTCTGAAAAGGAAAGAAGAGAAAATAGGTGATGGTCCAGGGATATTCTGAGGTTTAAAGAGAATACATACCTGGGGATGTAAGTAGGGAAGAAGAAGAAATACATGCCATATGGTCTCAAACTAGAAACAAATGGGTGGGTAAACCAGGCAGGGTTAATAGAACCAACTGAATGAGGTCAAAAAGTACAATTAATATTGAAGAGCAAAGGGGCAGGGACCCAGTGTTGCTATTGTGAACAATAGCCACCTGGATTTTTACTGCTAAGAAGAGCTTTCATCTGAAACTCTTGGAAGCCTACCAAGTGGGAACAGTGAGACAAACAAAACTGTCAGCAAAAATGGACCATCTCAGTTCAATTAGACATATATTTCTTGGGCATTGATTACATGCCAGGCGTGGTATTAGCTATTAGCAGGAAAAATTTTTAATGGTGTTCTAGGACCTAGAAGCTTGCAAAAAAAAAAAAAAAAAAAAAAAGGAAAATAAAATGTGTGCTAGTTTCCTAAAACTGTAAAAATGAGCGTCCTCTGCCCAGGATGACTCAGGATGGCATGCAGCTAGATTCAGATGATACCTCCATTCTTTTCCATATTTGCTGATATGAAGTCTGCGTTTCCAGCAAAGAAAATGAAACAAAATTGAACATTGAGGATTAGAGAAACTAAGACGATACTACTAATAATACTGTGGCACCACTACCAGCCAAGAAGACAAGTGGGCCCGTTAATGCCCAACTTCCCTCCCTTATCAATTCCAAAGCTGTCGGTGTCCTTGAGATCTGCCCCAGGCACGAACAGGGAACACAGCAAAACGATGCCCCACAATAGTTACATACTAAATGACCACTCTAGGAGGAATGTCGTCTCATTTAAACTTCACATCTTTGTGAAGCAGGTGTTATCATCCCATTTTATAGGTAGGGACACTAAAGCTAAAAGACAATATGTAACTTCCAAGCCAAGGAGACTAAAAGAGTAGGTGAGCAATCACTGATTCAAACATAGCTGCATCTTTTGTCAAAGCCTGTTTTTTTCCCCTTTGTTAACGACACTCAATGATGTGAAGAACATGTCATCACGGGCCTCATCACGTAAGAATTGAATCAGAATGTCTGTGTGCTGCACAGCCTTCCTGGGTGATACTAACCAGCCGTCACCTCTGAGAACCACTTTTCTCCATCGAGCTGCACGCCTCAGGAGTCTCCCCATAGATGCAGAAAGTGCAGGTCTCTTCACCCCCCTCAATGGCCGTCACCCCAGGTACTTTTCGGGCCTGCTGGATGTTGGCACCGTGAGTCCCCATCACCAGTCCCATTACGTCCTCTCGCACCGTGAACTGGAAGGCTGCCACCAGTTCCTTACTTGTCTCTAGGTGTTTGGTAGCTTCTTCATTGCGGGACATGAGTAGCAGTTTGGTCCGCAGGCTTAGAAAATGCATGTCACCCAGCAGGGACGACGGCTTCACCAGGGCCTCTGTGGTTGAGAGAATGAAGAGCGCACTATTTGTGATGTTGAGAAACATGCAGTTCCGTCCCAGCTCTGTCTTGAACCCTTTATGGACGCTTTCATTTGAGCAGGCCTCTCTGAGATCCTCAGGCACCGCCATGGTCACCTTGAAGAAGCTGCCTTTGGTTGCAAGAGGATTGGGATTGACTGGCCGGAGCCGCTCCAGGGGGACAATCTCGTTGTAAGTGGCACCACAGGCAGCATATTCGATGACATAGAAATCTCCCGTCATCATCCTCACCCTGGCCAGCCACCAGCCCCAAGGTTCCTGCTCCTTGGGTGGAGAATAAACCTCAACCTCGTCCACTTCTGTGATCTCTTTATTACAGTCAGCTGGAGGCAGTAGCCAGACATCCCCAAAGGGAATGTGTCTCTCACTCTGCCAGTTGTTTTCAAAGAAGATGGTGACAGAGGCTTCGTGGACATCGTTCACAAAGCCCTTGTAGAAGGCCCCGTTGGAGCGCGCACATTGACGGGCAGTCCCGGCTCCATGTTCCCACCCCCCCCCCCCCCGGAGGCCAGTCCACCCATGGGGCACCCCGTCTCCTCCAACTGCCCCGGCTTCGGTTGCAGCAGTGGTCTAAGTCCAGGCCAGGGCCTGGCCCCGGGCATCTCCGGGGGCGGGGGGGGGGGGGGGGGGGGGGGCCCGGGGGGGGGCGGGGGGGGGGGGGGGGGGGGGGTTGGAGCCAGAAGGGGAGCCGCGGGGTCAGGAGCCAGGCAGGCATCACGGCAGCCTTGCCACATCCAACCAGCAGGGGGCGGGGGCCAGTCTGCTCACCTTCCACCACCACAACCTTGGTCTCCCCCACTGTGAGGGAAAAAGCTGCCCTTGCCACGGCTTTCGTCACCTCAGTTACTGCTGAATATATATATCTGAATATATAGGAATATATATATGAACATTTATGAATACATATGTGAATATATGAATATATATGAAAATATATACATGAATATACATGTGAATATATATACATAAATATATATACATAAATATATATATGAATACATACGAACATACATATGAATATATATGAATAATAAATGAATAATATATAAACCTATATATGAATCTATATATGAATGTGTATATATGAATATATATATGAATATACATATGAATATATGAGTATACATATATAAATATATATAAATGTATATGAAAATATATGTATATATGTAGGAGTATATATATGAATATATATATAAAAATATGTAGGAGTATATATATGAATATATATGAATTATATGAAAATATATGAATATATATGAACATATATGAAGATGTATGAAAATATGAATATATATGAACATGTATGAAGATATATGAATATATGAATATATATGAACATGTATGAAGATATATGAATATATATGAATATATATATGAAGGTATATATGAATATATGTGAATGTATATATGAATGTATACGAATATATGTGAATATATATATGAATATATATGTGAATGTATATGTATATGTGAATATATGTGAATATATAGATGAATGTATATATGAATATATAGGAATGCATATATGAATATATGTGAAAATATGAATATATATGTGAATATATATGAATACATATGGATATATATGAACATATATGTATATATATGAATATATATGAATATATATGTATATATATAAATACATATGAACATATATATTCATATATATGCATATATATGAATATATATGAGTATATATGTTCATATATATGCATATATATGAATATATACGTATGTATGAATATATATGCATATATATGCGAATATATATGAATATATATGTATATATATGAGTATATATGAATATATGTATATATGAATACATATATGAGAATATATATATGAATGTATATGAGTGTAAAATGAAAAAGACATGTAAAAGACATGAATATATATATATGAATATATATATAGTAAGATGAATATATATACTAAGAAAAAGGTAACAGATGTTAATAAGTAGAGCCAAGATTTGAATCCAGCCATTCAATGCTGGGTTTGGTTTTCTTTCTGCTCCTTATAGTCATATCTCTGTATGTATCTGTATGTGTATACATAAATATGTATACACACTATTATGTATCTTCAAAACCAAGGAAAGCGGGTGTTTTTAGACAAGAGGAGGTCGAATGCCAATGATAGCTCTCTGCATCTGGAAACACCAAAAGGGGCTAAGGATTTCAGCCCTGGTGATGGGGAATAGGGAAGACAGCTGCTCATAAACAATGGAGCTCCAAAGAAGAGGTCTATTTTATGTGAGAGTTGGCCCTCTCTCGGTGTAAACTGATTCTAATATTGTAAAAGTCATTTCATTTTTAACTCCTTTATTGAGATATAATTTTAATATCATATAATTCACACATTTAAAATGTACATTTCAATGGTTTTAGTATATTCATAGATATGTGCAAACATCACCACAGCCAATTTTGGAACATTTCCATCCTCTCCAAAGAAATGCTATAACAATACCTGTCTATCCTCCAACCCCTCCAGCCCTAAGCAAACACTAATCTACTTTGTATCTCTATAGAGATGGTTATTCTGGACATTTCATTTAAATGGAATCATAAGATGTAGCCTTTTGTGACTGCCTTCTTTCACTTAGCACAATAGTTTCAAGACTCATCCATGCTGTGGAAGACATCAGGTAGCCCTTCTTTTTTTATGACTGAATAATATTCCAATGCATGGATATACTACATTTTGTTTATTTGTTCATTAGTTGATGGACACCTGGATTGTTTCCATCTTTAGGCTACTACTGAATAAGGTGGCCATAAACATTTGTGTACAAGTTTTTGTGTAGACAGATATTTCCTTTTCTCTTGGGAATATACCTGGGAGTAGATTTTCTAGGTCATATAACTCTTTATTAACCATTTTATGAATTGCCAGAATGTCTTCCAAAGTGTTCGCATCATTTTAAATTTCTATAAACAACATATGTAGGTTCTGATTTCTACACATCCTCACCAACACTTATCTGACATTTTTTTTTAAGTCTAACCATCTTGGTGGGTGTGAAGTGATATCTCATTGCCATTTTGACTTGTAATTCCCTTATTACTAATGCTGTCAAGCATCTCTTTATGTGTTTATTGGCAATTTTTGTACCTTCTTTGGAGAAATATCTAGTCAAGTCCTTCGCCCACTATTAATTGGGCTATTTTTTTTTTTACCGAGTTGTAGAGTTATCTATTCTACATACAAGTCTAGTATTAGATGTATGACTTGCAAATATTTTCTCCCATTTTTTGGATTGCCTTTGCATTTTGTTGATAGTGTCCTTTGAAGCACAAATGTTTTTCACTTGGGTGTTGTCCAATTTATCTTTTTGTTTTCTGTTGTTGTTCATGGTCTTAGTGTCATATGTAGGAGTTCATCAACAAATCCAAAGTCATGAATATTCTAAGATTTTTATAGTTTTGGCTCTTACATTTGACTTTTTGATCTATTGTGAATTAATTTTTGTATATGGTGTGAGGTAAGGGTCCAATTTCATTCTTTCTCATGCGGTTATCCATTTGTTCAAAAAATTATTTTTGGTCACTCAATGGTTTTCGTGTCTTTGTTGAAAATCAGTTGACCACGGACACATGAGTTATTTCTGTACTCTCTCAACTATTCCATTGATTTATGTGTCTGGCCTTGTAACAGCACTATCTTGATTAATGTTGCTTTGTAGTCAAGTTTTGAAATCAGAAAGTGAGAGTCCTTCATTTGTACTCATTTTCAAGATTGTTATAGCTGCTTTGAATGTCTTATAATTCTACATACATTTTAGAATCAGCTTGCCAATTTCTACAAAGAAGCCAGTTGGGATTCTAACAGAGATTGCACTGTATCTATAAATCAATTTAGGGAGCATTGCCATCTTAACAATATTAAATTTTCTGATCCATAAGCCGCCTCTAATACTGTAAAAGACATTTCTTACTATTGCTTTGTTTGCCTTTGTTCAGTGTATTTTCACTTCATTGGTCATGTGTAAAGGGGCATATACGAGGGAAATAGAGAATCAAAGTACATTGGTATGGACAAGGAACCATAATTAAGGAATAGAACATGGTTCCTGTGAATATATCCAGGTAGAACAGTTCCCTGCAAGGTCAATCTTTTGTGTTTAAGGGGAAATCTTAGAGGCATTCCATCCCAGAGCCTCATTTGGGGTCATCTCTTTCTTCCACATGCTGCAGCCCCTGGGCTCCCTTCCTTTTTATTGCTGTGGCTGCCATGGCAACAGTTCATATGGGCTGAAAAAGAAAAGATGAGGCCTCTCTGGAGCCATCATTAGTGCTACTCTGGCCAGCAGGGGGTGCCAGGAAGAGCAGCCACTCCCACCTTCTATTTGTAACTATCCACACCCACCCCCAAGAAGGCTGAGGAACCGGGACTAACTGAAAGGTGGCGCGTATACTTAAAGAGATCGTGAACTCACAGGAGAGGTTTTTAAGAGTTTGGGAGGATTTCACTAAGAATTCGTGTCAGAACAAAATTAATGAGTGATTACATAGATAGGAAAATTGAAGCTTTCTAATTCTCACTGCACAATATGATCTTTCCAGAAATCAGAGATCTTATTTTTATTTACTGATTTTTGCCACACAGGTTTAATCTTTACGTTTCCTGCTCTCGAAAGATTCACACACGTTAGCTTCTCTTTTCTTTATGCACAGTGCACTGAACATCCTAGGGAACCAATAAATGTTTATTAAGTTGAATTCAAATGCCTGGTCTCTAGACGCTGAAGCAAATTCTATTTCCAGTTAGCATATAGCAGTGGGTCACCCACCAACGCTTTCCTAGCACCGTAGTATGAATTTCAAGGGAACACGGAGTTGTTATTTTACAATTCCATTTCATGTATGCACCAGAATATTTTAGCTCACACACATGGGCAGGCGAGCAGCTATTAAATTAAAACGTGCTGCCAAATACACTTTAAAAGAACTGTGGAGAACAAGGTAATGGCCTCCTCTCACCTTCCCAGAATAGCATCGTGTGGATAGTCACGGATTTATATTTCTGGGTTTGTATTATGTAGAATAATTTGCAAGTCTCTGGCTTGTGAGCTTGAAATCTCCAGATCTTTGATGCCTATGACCAGCAGTTTTTACCTTTGCAACTCCTTTGGTATGCGACCAATGCTGCATGATACACATAGTTGACTAAATATTTATCAAATATTCATACGGTTACTCAGCGGATTAATTATTGAACAAGCTTCCACTGAACTATCTTTCTTTTTGCTACAGCTAATTCTCTGTTGCTCAGTTGACATATGTTCTGGGGAAGCAGGGAAATAGCCAACTCAGCAAGTTTTATTTCTTTCAAGGTTATGCATTTAAGTGTGGGAAAGCAAGACACACATGAAAGCCCACATCACTGATTTGGCTTGCTTAAAAGATTGTTTAAAGATATGCATGAACTTCCTAATGGGTTTGTTGTGTGTTTTTTTTTTCTTTTTCAACAAATTTAATTTTTAAAGTAATCTTTAATTACCTACTAACTGACACAGAAAGGGAATTCTTTAAATAGGTAAAAATAATTATCAATTTCATGGTGACTTATTACAAAATATTGTCCTGTGCATTTTCATTTATTGTTCCACAGGGAACCCAACACAGCTTCTGTATTCCCATTTTACAGAGGAGACAGATGAGGTCCCGAGTCATCCATTGATTTTTCCAAATTCGCACAGCTAATAAGTGGCCAAATAGGCACTGGAACTTGTGTTCTGTTTGATCCAATGGATCATGGTTATGTATATCAAAGGGAAAAACTAGAAATAGTTGCCATTTTGATAAATAGGTCTTTAATTTACTTTAATGTTAGCAATCCTTTTCATCATTCTCTGTATTCAGAATTGGAATTATACTATGCACAATTCTTCTCTTGTTCTTGATAGGCTATAGCAGAAAGAATTACTGTTTCCTTAAACTAGAGATGAAAGAAGGGAGGCGAGAGCCCTGAGATCTTTGGCTGCTCACAGAGCAGCTGCACTAGAGCATCGGGAAAGGTAGAAACATGATGAGCAGGTCGTTGGTGATGAAGTGTTCACGTCATCTCCGCCAATCAGTCATCAAAATATTGGTAACTTTAGTGAGGATTATTGAAATAAGAAGGCAGGTGGGGAACCAACTTGGGTTACCAGCCAAGTATCGCTTAGTATTAAATAAGACTCTTTGTTGTATCTTTAACCTCGAATTTGCACTCTTTGGGAGAATTATCAATTCCTTTATGGAGTTTGATTTCCATTTTCAGTAAGATTTAGGTGATTTATCTCCTTCAGGGAAAAGTAGATCTCAAGCTACCATGTATCATGAATATCAGTATTTGTATATTCAAATCCAATGTAGTATTCTCATTTCCACTCCCTTTAATCAGGTCATCAAGTTTTGTTTTTGTTTTTGTTTTTGTTTTCCATTTAACATTCTCAACAAAACACTATAGTGTACTTGTAAATGTTACACTTCTTGACTTGTCTCTGACATTATCCTAATCTACCCATTTTGGCAGTCTGCTTAAAATCTTAAAATTGGAATTTAAACAACATTCTTGACATCATAGAAAAAAAATGTATTGAAATAAAACACTTGAACATGCTTTTAAATTATCTTTAGGTGAAGAAATGTTTAAAAGCAAACTATTTTCTATACATGTGATAATTAATATCTATTATAAATAAGTCAGGATTTCAAGGGTACTGACCAATCACTGATTTCTAATGTATTATTTCACATAAATAATAATACAAGTTACAGCATTATCAGCAGATGCATTCATGTTGTAAAACACTGATGGTATATTTAATTAGTTGTAAGTAATACAAATGCTTGACATAAACTCTTCAGACTTCAGATGTGGAGATGTTTTGTGATAAGCTTTGAAATCCACTGGCATACGCCATTCTTTCATTCAAGACAAATATGTGGGCGAATCAGCAGGAGTCCATTCTGGCTTCCAGAGAGTGCCCTGGAGCTGTCCACAGGAAGGTGCTGGAAAAGGCAGCCGCAGATGGTCCAGGTACACAATTATTTCAGCCCGAAATGCAGGAGAATAATCGCTCATGTTAGAGTACTGCTACAGTGTACATGACCTGGAAACTGCCTCATGAAGGTTGCAGGGCCACTTCCAATTTCCTTTGATAATTATTTTTAAAAAGATGATTTCTCCAAAGAATAAGGAGAAAATTCAAATAAGACAGGAATCATTTATGTAGTATCACAGATATACATGACATCCCTAAAAGGTACCTGGCTGAATTGCTAAATAACTGGTATTTTATCCAAGAATATTTAAAGTTCTTTATGAAAGGATGCAAGTTCAGACTCCATGGATTTTCCTAGTATTTCCAACTCCATATTGGAAAATCAAACGTCATTTTAAAAATCAGTTATTTACCCCCAGTAGAATTGCCCTCCTAGTAAACTGAAAGGGAAGGGGACAAAAGGATTTGTAGTTTTAGCAATATACAAGGACTGACTTTCAGATCCATGGTAAAGGTCAGGTGTAATATTCAAAAACAAATTAAAAGGCAGCCATTCTATTGGACTCAGAAGATTCCAGCAAGCGTTGGGCACCCATGGGCATTGGTTCAAAATGTGTTTATTGTGATCACACCCCAGATGATGCTGCAAGCACTATTAAGGACCCTATTCACCACCATCCTTCTTGCATTATGTATGCAGTTATTGTTTTGCATTATGCACTATCTAAAATGATACAAAAACATTTTGCTGAAAAATAAACCACTGGTTTTATGCTTAACACCAGGATTACAAAATGTGATGTCATGAATTATTCATATCATTCGATTTAATGTAATCATTTTCTCCCTAGCGCTAAGCCTCTGTGAATGGTGTCCTATGCAGCCACTGTTTTGAAGAACTTAATACTAGGGGGAGAAACACCTGGCATTAACTGACAGTGAATTAGGCTCATTGTCACTTTGGAAAAAAAATTGCAATTTAATCTTTGATCTTCTGTACATCCTAATTCCGAGGAGCATTTATCAACACCACAAAATAAACCAAGCTTAGGAATTTATAGAAATATTGACCTCGACATTTAGGCATAGACATATATAAAAGTACACACGTACATTTGGAATTTGAACTATAGAATGGCATTCATCTTTGTTTCTTTCAAAGCAATGATGGAGTATATTTTGAATGTGTTTACGCTAATATCAAATAGATTTTAATACACATTTATAATTTATTTAGATCAAATCTTTCAAAGAAGTACTGACCTTAGGACAAAGCATGTTGAGAAAGATAAATACATCGATGCAACTTAGCCTACAGATTAAAGTAATTTATCTTCAAGGCAGTCTTCCCCCACCCCCCAAAAAAACCAAAAACAAGAGTAAACCAAGAGTACAGAGTGCTTCTGAATGCTTGAAACTCCATAGAGAAAGGACAGACATTGGCTTAAAACTGGTAGGAACAACTTTTGAAAATCAGAATCCCCTTCTGGTAGCTTATCTTTGACTTTTAATCCATGCTTTAATATGGTAAAGTTATTCCAAATGTTTCCATTACCCTTAAATTAGAAGATGCTTCATTCTGGGATTGAATATAGAATCGTGTTACAGTGAGAAGAGTAGAGATCCAACAAACCTGATTCCTAATTCCAGCCTCTTTTCCTGTCCAACTCCTGAGCTTCTATACGTGATAATATCACCGGCCCTACCACTCTCAGAATGGGGTAGGGAGCCCCAAATGACATAATATGAGGGAAAACACATGAGATGATTCACAGATATGCGGAGTTACTATTTAAAACCAAAAATGCCTATAATTTGTACATATTTGCAATCTACAGAAGTGTTCAAGTGGACAAGTAAAGGTATTTTATAGGTATCAAAAATAAAGTAAGAAAGGTTTGTAACAAAGCAATTCACGTACTAAGAAAAAAGAATGCCATAGCAATTTAAGGACTAAATAGTACACAAATCTATACAGAATAACTTACCCATATAATTAGCAAAAGGAAGAAAAGTGTGTATGTAGTGTCAGGAAAGATCTCAATTACTATTCCAGAACAATTGTTATCTCTCACGGCACCTAGCATAGCATCTTGCACAGTTGGTACTCGGCCACTGTTGGCCTGATTGATAATGAAGACAGTCACCATGGTCAATCCAACAGTAATTGAACGTCCGTTTTTTTATAAGGTCAGTGTAAAATCTGTCAACTGCTCCACTGTGATAACAAATGCCTGGAAAACTTAAAACTCAGCCTTTACCAAATAAGAACAAATCGGCAATGTTCACTACTGCCCCAAACACCAATGGGGTGTTTCAGGGGTGCGGGGAGGTAGTAAGGGAGGCAGAACAGTGAATGGCAAACATTCCTTAAGCTAATGGCTTGTTCGAGTTGCTTCCACAATATAGTCTTTTTTCTACCTAATAGCCTAGGTAAAGAAAAAATTCCCCTTTCCCCTAAATACAAATTTTTAGGCATTTTGTCTATTAATCTTAGAAGCCTACTTCAGCTAGTCTCATTAACACCGCGAACTGGGCCAGAAGAAACCATGTCACATTTTAAGAGCCGCCTTCCTTTCATTTCAAGAGCACCTTGACCTTCTCCAGGAGTCACATCATATACTCCTATCATGGTTCTCACTGCTCCCCGGGGCGGCTGCCTGGTCTCCCGAGAGCCCATCTCGGCACAGGGTGGTCTTCAGTGACAGTCTGCACAGGAAGCCTCTGGGGTCGGCTTTTCATTTGCTCACTCACACACTCACTCACAGTTTAAAAAAAAATTATCATGTATTCAAATCCAAAAAATGTTTGTGCTTAAAAAAAAAAAAAATCTGGAGAACTGAGAACCAGAGCCAGTGCTTTAAGCCTCTCGGTGCAGCTACAGCCTAATTACTGCCTGCTGCGTGGCGCAGTTAAACACAATCAGTCAGAAAGCCTTAAAGATACAATATCCCTTTTCACAAACTGTCTGCTTGTCAATTCCAAGTCACCCCCCTGCTTTAAATCAACCAACCACAGAGCTGTTATGAACAGCAACTGATTTTCCATGCAGTGCTGCAAAACAAAATCACACCGTATCCTATTTTTAATGGCCACAGTTTTTCAACTGCATAACAAGAGTTAGCTGGCACTGCTGAGCTGAACAGTATCCAAAAAATGGGTTCAAGTAGAAATAGCATGGAACCCTTGAAGTGAACAAGTACAGACCCAATTACAAGTGCATTGTGATGCTCAGTACCAATTACATCCAAATAACAGTGGAGCAAATTTCCCCTTAATAGTTATACTGTAGACATCAACTTCTTTTATTTTTGTTCCTCCGGGATATAGCTTGATACTTAAAAAGTGTGGGGGGGGGTCGGGAGGCTGAATCATAAATATTGTTTTATTAGCATACAGTTTATTTATGCACAAAGGCTTTTCTATGGTGTCAGCTTCTAGGGACATGGTACCTCGGTCATCACAGAGAGATGTTCTTCTTTCCATAGAGTTCATGGTTTGTCAGCAATTTCACCTGGGAAAATCAGGTTTTCTTCCTTGTGTATTGCGCATTAGAAACCATCTTTCGTCAAACAATATCCTTTTTAATTATTTGAGCCTTAGGGATAGAAACAGGCAATACCAGGGATTTGTTTTTCTTTTTAAAGGAAACCTAGCCCCTTCTCCAAAGAGGCGGGTAAAATTAGGCATTCCATGAATTGAGGGAGCTGCCACTTGGGCCCCTGGGGGCTGACATATGACAGGTTCCTTAATAGCTAGAAGAAGAAAGAAAGAGAAATGGGAAAACAAATGAGCTGAATGGAAGTTGAAGAGATGGAAAAGAAGGTACGTACAACAAATTGATCCTTAAAGCCCGGAGCCAAGATAAGGGAAAAGGAGAGGCAAGGGAGGCCACATTAAACAAAGCAAACAAGAAAATGTAGCTATAAAATATGTGTTGTGCTTTGTTGACTATCAGAGAGTCACAGAAACAAGGGCTCTTCAATGTTAGCCTGTTCTAACCTTGGACCGCATACTATCCCAGCAGTCACCCTTGTTCTGCTGGAACATTCTGCCACAGACAGGCAGCTTTCATTTGTTCCTTGGGTATTAACTTCACTTTCAACTTCTTCCAGGCCAGTATGGGCACTATAGTAGTAACAGAATGCCACATCTTTTCAAGGCTGGCCACTGAGGCTTGAGGAAACTAGCAAGAGAAATTAATGATGTCTCTAGGGCTTTATCAACATGCTTCAGAGGATGGGAGTACAATGTGACCAAATAGATCTTTCTTTATTTGCCCCTTGATTCTACCCACTTTCTCTTTATCTGGAACCATGAGCTAGAGCACGTGGTCCAATATTTCCCGCCAGCTTGGTATCCTTTGCTGTTTCCTCTTTTCCAGTCCAGCGTGAGCTTTATCCTGAAACAAAATCAAGCAAACTATATTTTTTGTGGTGTCCAGTAATATTTAAGTTCTTTAAAAGTTTTCAGTTGGAATAAAAGATCAGCAAGAGACATGCCACAAATTACAAGTAAGTGTTAGGAAACTACCCAGCCATCTGACCCTCTCATTTTAGAGATGAGGAAACTGAGAACTCAGAGGAAGGTGATTCTAGAATACATTTATTGTCAGCAGGCAGAGAGTCAATAGCCACGACACCTGGCACTGATTCCGAGACTCGTGGTAGCAGTGGGAATGCTATTTATTGTACATAGTGACTCACAAATCTAGGTTATGTGAACTATAAAAAGCCTGACTCAGAGCTCCAGAGAGTAAGGAGCTAATACTACTGAAATATAGGACACAGATTGCAGTATTAGGATGCTTGTAGGATTATTTTTCAAGGCAGCATTATCCAAAGCAGCACTGAATATAGTTATACACCCACTAATGAATATGTGTCAAATTTCATAACATAAACCAAGATAACATTTAATGACAATCAGCATATATACTTCACGGGCATTTTTGGCGAGAGGGAGGGGGCTGAGACAGGGGTGGCGGGGAGCCAGGTTCAGGGAAAGGAGGCTGGGCCATCAGAGGGAGCGGGCCTGGAGGAGGCCAGTGAAGGCAGGAGCACCTGAGGTCCCACGCCCACTGGCAACCTAGGACGAGGATCAGGTCTTTGTCAACCTCTGCCTACTGTCTCCTTTTACCCCAAGGGAATTGGAAGACTACCCGAGGAAAAAGGGTATCAACCTTTCCACTGCCCAACGCAGACATCACCCAAAAATGTTAAGTCAAGTTTACCTTCAGGATCTTTGAATGATTTCAGTCCTTCCTGCCTTGGCTCAGATTTCCCCAACCTCTGGCAATAGCTGACATTCTTTTAGCCACTGAGAACTTGGCTGAGGTAATGGTTAATCAGTGAAGTAAAAAAATAGACCGATCCATCCAATGGAAAAGACTGATGTGTGATCTTTTCCTGTTTTGACTGAGGAGAGAATCTGCAAACAGAAGGAGGATACTGGCAACCTCAGGCGAAGGAAAGAAGAAATAAGTTTTAAAGAAGAGGGAGCTGAAGACACAGAAAGAAAACTTCAGCGACATCGCAACACACAGCGGGGGCGTGGAAAGAGGCTTAGCATCAAGTGTATTTTAATCTGCAGCTAAGAAAATGGAGTTTTATCCTCAAATGATTTAGGAAGATTTTTGCGGGGGTGTTTGGTAGATGTTATTGGGAGTTTTATTGTTTGTTGCTTCTGTTGTTTTTAACATCACTTGCTTCCTATAAAGAAATTTTCCCCCCAGGGAATCTTATCCCTGTAACTATATTGACTTAATTCTGAACCACCAGTGCAATTAAAAGACGGTTCTAATTAATAGGCAATAGAATGGTTGTATGTAAAAGATTTAAGCAGTTTATGCTTGGTGCACTAAACGAATCCGAACAAAGTCACAAAAGGCATCAGAGCCCCATTAGAATTTATCAACTGAGATGCTTGGAATATTTTTCACACTGGATAGTCACTGAGCCACCCAGTGACTCTCTGCAATCGGGATTGTACTAAGAGGGAAAAAAAGAAAAAAAGGTCACCGTATTTTTCTGTACCCGTGGCAGTAAAATGGCTTCTCATTTCAGCCAAGACGTGGGAACCACCAGAGCCAAGCACCCTTACTGCGGGAAAACTACTTCTGACCCCCCATAGAGAAACCTGACAGAATCACTGTGTCCAATTTTCTCACAGGCAGCTGGGCTGAGTGGGTCAGACTTTGGCCTTTGGGGTCAGTCTCCCTGGCCTCCAGCCTGGTTCTGACTGCGTCTGAAACGTGGAAACGTGGGTGGGTAACTACTCTCCCTGCTTCAATATCCTCATATGTAAAGCGAGCCCTCCTTCTAAGGCTGTGGTGAAGATTGCTTGAGTTAATTCAGATAAAGCACTCAGAATGTTGCCTTGAAGTCCAGGGAGCACCAGATGAATTTTGTATATGGCTATTATCTAGGTCCCTCGTTGCAAATCCGTGATGGTCGGGGTGCCTGGGTGGCTCGGTCGGTTAAGCGACTCTTGATTTCTGCTCAGGTCATGATCTCATGGTTCATGGGCTCAAGCCTCGTGTTGAGCTCTGTGCTGACAGCATGGAGTCTGCTGGGGATTTGACCTCTCTCTCTCTTCCTGCCCTCTCCCTCTCTCCCTGCCCCTCCCTTGCTCAAGCTCTCTCTCTCAAAAATAAATAAACATTTAAAAATAATAATAATAATCTCTCAGGGTTCCTGGGTGGCTCAGTGAGTTAGGTGTCTGACTTTGGCTCAGGTCATGGTCTCTTGGTTCATGGGTTCGAGCCCCACATCTGTCTCTGTGCTGACAGCTCAGAGACTGGAACCTTCTCTGGATTCTGTGTATCCCTCTCTCTCTGCCCCTCGGCTTGCTAATACTCTGTCCCTGTCTTTCCCTCAAAACTAAATATACATAAAGAGAAGAAAAAAAAAAAACCACGAATCCGTGATGGTATTGTAGAGAAACCGCAAAACCAAGTATATCCCATATTTCTTATGATTATTTTGTCCAGTGGATCTCATAATGCATGGTCAGGGGTTGAAGGGAAGAAGTCTGGAACTCTTGTCTCCCAAATAAATACTGTTCTGCAATGTAATGTTGTACAAACCATCATGATTCCACATTCTCTTTTGTTAATGCCAAGATTTCCGAGCACTGGAAACCAAAGGATGACCTCTGGTTATTCACAGAGGCTAAACACTGTAAATACTGTGCTGTTGTTGTCACTTACTTTTTTTGAAAATTATGTTCTCGATATTCTTACTCCCCCATACGAGAAAAAGTATTACCTAGGAATGAAACCATTTAACTCCCTACCTATCATAGAACATCTTGGAAAAGTAGCAGATTGGGAGTTCTGGGCCTTGCTTGAGACTAAGAGTAAGAAGTTAAGGAGTAAGGAGTTAAGATGGGTGGTCACTTTGCTAGTCTTGTTGACTGCCTGGCTTCTGAAGTCTCTGCTTATGTTTAGAGAATCCTCCATTATTTAGCACAATGTGGAATTCTCCAAGCCGCAGAATGCATGGCATACTGGCCACACTCACAGCTTGAATGGGAGGGATCGGGTAGCTGCCATGCAGTATCCAGGCAGCGGTGGCTGTTTCTGGGGGGCAGCTCCACGTTCCCAGTTCTGTGCTATCAGAAGTAAAGCTCAGCGTCCAGTGCCCAGTGGCAGTGGTCTCTCCACCAATCTCCACCTTGAAATATGACTTTGACCTCCATTCCCGACTGTATAAATTCTGAGCGTAGTTCTCTGACTGCCGAAGATTTTGTAAGTTGCCTTATATCTTTTTAATAAATTTCTTTTTTCCATACATCAGGCACAGTGACTAAGAACACTGACTGACTGATACAGTGGTCACATTGGGGTTTTGATGAACCAGACATTTTCATACGTCTTAAAAAGTACGATTGAAGTAAAATAACCTAAACAAAGTTCCCTGGACTCTTCCTGATCAGGGCACATCTGGAAATTGCATTAATTTCTGAGTACCAGGTAGTAGAATAGATATTACCAAGTAGAACTTGATCCCAGTGTGGCAATGCTAGGATAATAGTGCTGGAAAATCTACAGATAAGCAAGGTACTGAAGCTACTTCTCCAGACTGCTGCTTCTAGGCTGAAATAACACAAAATAACTGAAGGTTTCCATAATCCAGTATGATCCTCATAAGTGCTACCTTTCCTGAAGTAACTGTGCTTGGGAATTTCAGCATGGTTTAACAGTTTAGATTAGATTACATCTAAGATTCTTTCCCTCTATAAGATGTTTTCATGCATTGGAAGACCTAAGTTGCAAAACACTGTCTATTGTCCATCAACAATGACTTGTAATCAAAAGTACCGCTGACAGAGAATATTTTTGAACCACAGGTAAAATGTCATGTGCGTTCACCAATTTTTCTTTCTTTGTTTTGCAAAGTTATGGATGGACTACATTCAACACCTAGTAAGAACTCAATCAATGCTGCACTGCACTGAACTGAACTATGTCCACGGCTCCATTCAGCCAAGGACACCTTTTCCAATTTCTCAGCTTATCACCCTCACTGGATTCTGGACTGTGTTCACCTTCTTCCTAACCCTAAGTTCATTGGCATTGCTTTAATCACTCAGTCTTCTTGTTCTGTTCCCTGCAGACAAGCTCATTTCAGCTTCATTCTGACCCTAGATCACCAGTTTTGTCTTTGCCAACTTTGTTTTCTTCCTTTTCAGTCCATCTGTTCCAACAAGCCGGTAGTCTCCTATGGCTGCCCAATTACCTTTCTCAGGATAGAGGCTCAGGAAATGTTTGAGGGAATAAATGAATAATTCACTACGTCATAATGACTTTTTAAAAAACCCATTGGCTTAAGAAAAAAAAAAGTTTGTCATATTTCCTGTAAGCCCGTATTTTAAACTCTTCTTTAAAAAGAAAAAAAGACTCTTAATGGAGCACCTGAGCGGCTCAGTTGGTTGAACATCTGACTTTGGCTCAGGTCATGATCTCACAGTTCGTGAGTTTAAGCCCCCCATTGAGCCCCCATCGAGCCCCAAGTCAAAGTGTTGGTCTCTGTGATGACAGTATGGAGCCTTGAGATTCTCTCTCTCTCCCTTTCTCTCTGACCCTTCCCCACTCATGCTTTCTCTCTCTCTCTCTCTCTCTCTCTCAAAATAAATAAATAAATTTTTTAAAAATTAAAAATTAAGAGCCTTCAAACATTATTTGCATGTGTACATATTTTTATTCTTGGTCAAAGAACTTGTTTAGAAATAAGGCTTGAGAGGCTGTGGTAAACATTTTATAAACTTTGAAAATGATAGCTCATTTTCAAAGCTGTTGCTCATATTGGGATATTCCTAAAATTATGTGATATAATAGCGATAATTAGCATGGCTGTATGCAAAGCTCACAAATAAATGCCTCTTTTTATAACACTAAATAAATATTGAGGACCGTGCCCTTTATTTAGCAAAATAGGGACACTTGGACCTCATATACAAAGTTACTGGTAATAAGTGATTTGATTTGAGACTTTCCCCGTTTTCTCTGGCCTACTGGAAGGACTGGTTACGTGATGCCTAAATCTTTCATTTTAAACATTCCGTCACAACATTTGCAAAAATGATGCTACTTCTGCTTTCCTCACAACCGCCCAGTTGTTTGATAGGATGCAAAGAGCAGAATTCATCAAAAAGATGACAGCAGGTAGCCATTAAAAATTTCAGCCACTAAAAAAGCATTTCTATTAATTTTTATCTTCCTTTAAATATTAATGAATAGTTCCAGTGATAATTAGCAATTTTCTCTAATTACAGAAAATTGGCACTTCACAAATAACAAACTCTGATATTATCTAGTATTGTGCCAGTTTTCCTATTAATTTGGAAATTCAGCAATTATCACCAGAACTATGTAGGTTAAAGTGTGTCAGATTCTAGATAAACAACTTAAAATACGCAGCAATATGAGGTTCAGTGTCAAGGAAGTTCAATGTTGGCATTTAAAGAAAAAATAATGTTAGTGACCACCACTTGCTACTGCAGCATAATGGAAAGGCTTTACTGGGTTTGTTTCATTTCAACCTGGCCTCTGCGGATGACACTGGTCGCGGGACCCGGATAGCTTGCCTCATTATCAAGTTGGAGAAGACAAAACAAAAATGCAAATTCTCAAATCGGAAAACAGTACACACAAAATGTGAGCAAAGTCACACAAGGCATCAGAGCCCCATTAGAATTTTAGATGTTAAGTGGATGCTATTATTAATTTTCTCCTAAACCCAACCACATTTAGGAAGACAGAAAATCTTCAGTACCTTTGCTGGGCGAGAAACTGACACATTCATGTATTTATCGATTCCTAACATGCAAACACCTCACGTAACAAAAACCAATCTGTATATGAGTTGTGTTCGTAAGGACCACCTTGATGTTAAGAAGTCAGGAGTTGGAGGAATGCATTATATCTCACTTCACTTTGGAAGAGCTCGTTTAATGCTGACCAATCACAAGCCCATAATGAACTGTGGGAACAGCAGGAATCATAAGATTGACTATTAGTTTCTCATCTTCATGTGTGTCAGGATTACTCCGAACACATTGTCACTTAGTTTCATCGAAACAGATCCTCATACAAGTTCAACAGCAAAAAGCAAATGCTTGACTAGGCCTTTCAGAAGTCTTTCCCGAACTCAGCAGTTCTGAGACCAAAATTCAGGCTGCATTTGCATGTCACCAAAATAACTGGTTTCTAAAATGTAGAAAATTCAGTCAACTGAATCAATCCACAGGAAGCGTAATCAGTTTGACAGATATTTTTTCATTACGTTGATATGTGGTATGTTGGTTGCTCAATTTCTTCAAAAAGGAAAAGGAGGTAAGGTAGGATGGTAGGATTTCTATTATAAGATAAATAAGACTAGTTTCCAATGACGTCATCCAGAAATTAAGAACAGATTAAAAAATAAAACTATGCCTATATTGAAAAATATTGTAATTGATTCTCCACCATCATGGTGGGAAGACAAGAGAGGAAATGGACTCAAATTCTAATAAAAGACCTTGGAGTCGAATGAAAACAAAATCTTCCTGCCTTTGGGGGTTAGGAAACAAATGTATTAGGGTGAGATTGTAGAAAATGCACTCTTCTGTGATATTGTTTGCAGCCCACCAGAATTTAGAGGTGTGGGAGATGATTTTGTCTACCATTCTTGTAGGAGTAAAAGGAAACCACAATGGTTCTCCATTTTCCTCAGACCAAGTCCAAACCAAGGTTATAACACCACCTAACCCATTCAATGTCCCTCCCACAGCTCTTGCAGCCCCTCCCACACTTCCTACCACTCCACGGATGCCCTAGTTATTCCTACTATTACACCTTCAGTGGAAGGATGGCCCTCATCTCTTTTCTCTACTTCAGCAAATCTTGCCACGTTTCAGCCTCCCTGCTAAAGTTATATAGGATACATAAAGCAATGCTTTATTCAGTTGGACAGTCCAGCTGAACATTATTTCCTCTGTTTATCTGCATCCTATCAGTATGTATAGTTCTATTTCAAATCCCACATCTTTCTTGAAACTTTTTTCTAATAACTGCAGACAACCGTGACTTTTCCTCTTTGATAATCTCGTAATAGCACGTGCATTGTACCATATACTTTGACACATGAATTTCATGTTAGAATTTTATTATTTCACTAACTAGTGCCATTTTCTAATTAAGTTAGTCCATGAAACACGTGTCCCTAATAAGATTACCATGTCCTTGAAAGCAAGAACATATCTCACCTTTTTTGTGTGTGTCATCCACAGAGACTAACAAGCACTTAACAGAAGCTTATGGTTTAGACCAAGGCTCTCATCTCTGACTAGCTGCAATTCCAGGCCTTTATCACCGACCAGCTAGGTTGGATTACATAAGTTACTAAGTCTCATCTACAAAAGGGATATAATAGTTTCTACCTCACTTATTTGTTAAGAGGGCCGAATAAATTAATCTTTGGAAATTTTTATGCTCACTGGAATATGGTGTATATTAGAAAGCTATTATTATTTTAAAATATGTATGTCTTACATTATCACTTACATTTGCACTATAAATATTTATGGTCTTATGTGAAAGCAGAGGACTCAACCTGAAGCCTTTTTTTTTTTTTTTGGTAAGTAAATACCAGAAATTCTATTTTATTGTATTTTTAAAAATAAACACTTGAGGGGCACCTGGGCAGCTCAGTTGGTTGAGCGTCTGACTCTTGATTTTGGTTCAAGTCATGATCTCGTGGTTCATGGGATCAAGCCCCACTGATCCCATGGGACAGTGTGCAGCTTGCTTGGGCTTCTCTCTCTCCCCTTCTCTCTGCCCATGCCCCACTCACACTCTCTGTCTTTCAAACAAATAAGTTAACTTTAAAAAAAAACCTCAAAAACAAAAAACACTTGACTCTGGTCTTTGCCTGTGAACCACTTTATTCCTCCATTCAATCTCTGGTTTTGTTTCCCCAAGGCTGTCTGATCACCCTGCTTTGCATGCAAAAGTGGGATATGTCAACACAATTAACAGGTTTGATCTAACTATACTCAACAAGTAAGTAATTCAAATTTTCTTGAGAAAAATCTGACACATTTACAACAATTATCATTAAGACTATAAACAAATATTAAAAAATATCAAAGAATTGTTAACACTCTAATCATATATTCTGATTCTATTAAATCAATAACAAAAAGATAAATTGTAAAATGCCATATATTTAGAAATTTAGAAAAACAAATGCTGTATTAAAAAAGAAGGAAAAAATAATGTTGAAAATATCGATATAAGAAAACAAAGATCCAAGAGAGAAGATCAACCAAAACAAACAAACAAAAAAATGAAACAACACAAACAAGTAAACAAATCTTTAGCGAGGTTGTTCAAGAGGAAAAAAAAAGAAAAAAACAATAAACTAAATCAGGGTTGCAATAGTACAGATAGAGCAGGAATTACAAAACTAGTAATCAGTAAGAGAGAGTACAGAATTTTTTTTTTTTTTTTTTTTTTTGCCAATAAATTGGAAACTTTTGGTACAAAGAGCAGAGTTCTAGACCTACATAATGTGTAACCGATTTAGGAAGAATGAGAAAGCCTGAAAAGTCCCCTAACTATTAAAGAAGTTGAAATAGATGTTTCAAATCTTCACACAAAAAAGTAAAGACAGTTTTATAAGTTAATTCTACCAAAGTTTAAAGGTGAATAGCTTTCATATTATGTTTGTTCTCCCAGAACACAGGAAATGGGAATATGTCTCACCCCATTAATGAAGTGAGTGTAACCCTAATATCAGTATAGAAATGCAAATTACCTGCCAATCTCACTGCTATCTAGGTAGTTTATGTTAAATCTTTATCTTGCATAGCACAGCATCATAGAACACTGTAGTATTTAAGCTCAAAATATAAAAGTAGGATAACATTATTTAAAATTATAAACAACTTGGGTACCCAGGTGGCTCAGTCGGTTATGCTCTGACTTCAGTTCAGGTCACGATCTCACAGTCCTTGAGTTTGAGCCCCACATCGGGCTCTCTTCTGTCAGCACAGAGTCTGCTTTGGATTCTCTATCCCCATCTCTCTGCCTCTCCCCCACTTGGGTTCTCTCTCTCTCAAAAATAAACTAACGTTTATAAAAAATAAAATAAAATAAAATAAAATAAAATAAAATAAAATAATAAACATAACCAATAAAATTATCAACAGACACAAAAGAAGGTCACCTTTGGGAATAAGAAAGTTCATGGGTGGAAAATTTCTTCAGAACCACTTTTGAACTGTTGGACTTACAACTACGTGATAAATTAAAATGTTCATTTTACCAAAAATGAAAGAGCAACATGTGTGGTTTAGAAGTAAAAAGCAGTTGGAATATAACAAATGTTCAAGAAAAGGAACAGGTCAAGAAGCACTGAAAGTTTAAATCTTATTTTCTTTCTCCTTCACCAGGCTGCCTGCTTCACGGTAGGTGGGGACTAAGCTGACCATAAAAACAGGATCTACAGTCACAAGCGTCATGTTGGTCAGCGTTCAGATCTATCATGTGTTTTTCAAAATAGCTATCAAGACTTTGTCATCGCTTGCATTATCTTTTTTCCTCCTTTTGTTTTGTGATTCTTGAATTACTAGAATTTTTTGGATTAATGCACACACTTCCCTCATTGGCTTTTATACTGATAAATGTAAATATAAATGCCTTAATGTATGTAAATACCCAGAACATGGTAGACATCCAATTAAATACAAGTTTTCTTCTCTCTGCTTGGGCTCCTGAACCCACACACTACTTCTCAATGGAAGATTTAAAGAGGCAATTATGATCAAATTGAATTTTGTAGACTATAATTAAGTGCTGCCATTTTCTGCAAACTGACGTCCTTTTACTAATTCAGCCCAAGACAGAAATTTGTCATTCCAGAATTTTCATTAATACATAGTAAGTATTCTATTTTTATTTATATATCCTGAAAGAACTAGTATGTTGAAATCACTTTAGTGTGTAAGATTCTGGAAAGGGAATTTAACAGCTCTTGTGGAGTATTTAAGTGGATACCAAGATTGAGGAAAATGCAAATAGTTTTCATCCACCAAGAATCAAAGTCACCATCAGCATTTTAGGAACAATTTGAGAAAATAAAGAGTAAGAATTCAGAGTTCATCAAAACTTCATTCAATTGCTATTATTGTATGCAGGAAAAAAATATGCTCTTGTGGTTCAAACATTAATAAAACATTCTAGATAGCTTTCAATATCTTTAGTTATGTATATTACTGAAAATATTAAGCTATTGTAGCTATTTTCTTAGCTATAAGCAGCTTATCCTTAGCTATCATAGCTAACAACACTTCCCCCCCGGGAGAAAAGGTAAGTCCAAATGGGTCCTAGGGCCTAAATGATTTCCGCAAATATTTCCTGACATCAGAAATATATCTCTCTTGCTCATTTATCCTTGTAGTACCAAAGTGATCTTAATTTCCTTTCCTTTGCTTCAGAAAGGAAGAAAGAGAGAGAAGGAAGAAAGGAAGGAAGGAAGGAAAGAAGGAGAAAGATGAAAGAAAGAAAGAAAGAAAGAAAGAAAGAAAGAAAAAGAGAGAGAGAAAGGGAAAGAAAGAAAAGAAAAGTCTCCCGAGACATTAGCATTATACTTGGTGTCATATGTCATAATTTATAATGTGGAGTATCTCTGCTTACACAGAGCTATTTCAATAAAGTTGTTGAAATTCAGACTGTGAACCTCACTAGTGTCTACCTTGTGGAATTTTTATATTTATGTATTCCTCCACAAAGGAGCTTTATCTGTGGATTGAGTGAGTGCTGCCTATTTGTAAAGTCCCAAATGGGTCTTCCTGTGCCAGTGCCCATTATGCTACCATTATGGTTGCATGCCTTTGAGTCCTGAAAATTCTTCTTATTCAGAAGTTCCCTATTATACTTGGACACACAGCTCCTCAAGCTTGTGTTTCTAAAACTGTGGTAGATGTACCACCTGGCACATGCAGAGTTTTGTCGAGGGAATGAGAAACTATCTGACCACTATGACATCTCTTCCTGGAAAATAAATTTTACTTGAAAATTTTGAGGCAGAAATGTAAGTAATTTAAATAAAACTTTAAACATGTTTTATATTTTTAAATTATGTATTTATATCATGGAATAGAATGCAAAGTGCATATGAACCGTTAGGCTAACACCAAAAACTTCAAATAATTTTAAGGAAGTAGGGTTTGTGTTAGTAAATCAGTAGGTTTTTTTTTTATTTGTTTCAAATGGCAGAAAGCACCCCATGTGGCTTTAACACAAAAGGCAGGTATTTGCCTGTATAAATGAAAAGACCATGGGCGGGACTGGCTTTGCACATAGACCGCCCAGAAGCTCGAAAGATATCTCCTAGACTTTGTTTTTTAAGCCATCTTACAATCTCTCTTGCATTCTGACTTCACTCTTATAACCAAAAGATGTGTGCCAAAGCTTCAGATTTTATATACTCTTTATTTCAGATCTCAGGGGAAAGAGAGGTAGTCTCTTTCCTAAAATGTCCCGGGAAAAAAAGTCTGATGGCTACAGCTATGTCACTAATGAATCACCATAGCCAGCTATAGAATGTTCTGATTGGCCAAACTTTACACCCATCCAAGGAACTTCAACGGAAGTCTATAGACTGACAATGGAGGAATCCCCTCCTCACCATGTAAATTGTGATATGTTTCCCAGTATAAAAGTGAATGATGCTAGATGATGTGTTTTACAAACACACATGCTACTCCCCAACAAAGCCTACCTGCTTCACCCCAAGTCTATACACTTCTTCCCGGGTTTAGTTCCATGTATCAGGAGTGGTGGCAAAAAATCTGAGAAATGCTGGTTTCACTTATGCACTAGAACTTGACTAGGGATTTCAAGTTAATAGAATCTAGGAATGCTCACTGGCAAGAAGGATGAGGTACCTGGATGAGAGGCTTCAGAGGTGCACAAGTGCTTCAAGGATGATAGCAGGCATACCAGAGATTCTTGTCTATACTTTCCCAGATTCCTGATTTCATCTGGAACCTGCCTCACCTAAGGAGTTGCTGTTTGGAGGTAAACCTGACTTAATCAGTATAGGCAGAACTGGAGAAGCGTTGGCAGGATGAGAGGGTTTTTGAACCCATCTTCAAGGTTGGCCAAGACAGTTGCAAACAGTATAATGAACCATAATAATGGCACTGCAGAGACCCATAAAAGGCAGGATGATCAGTGCTAAGCTCTGAAAGCATCTGATCTTCTGGGCAAACCACACAACTGGGAAATTCCTTGGCAACGGGAGGAACTTTGTTGCTCTTTCAACTTCAACAGCAATGGATTTTGTTCCACGTGCTATAGCATTGAATTTTTTCCCCATACTCCCGTTTTCCCAAACAGCTGAAATCCTGTCCTGCCTCAAGAGATAATATTGAGAATATATTTATGCAATTCATTAGTTATTAGGTCTTGGCCAGGTGGTAGCTTTTGCCAGTTGCCTATCCATTCTCCTCTTCTTCTTTAAGGTTTCGTTTAAGGTGGCAGTGTGCCCAGAAAAATAAACCCTTAATATCCCAACCTTGACCTTTGGTGGCTTTGGACCACTGTCTGGATAATGATATATATAAGTAGAAGGCTTCTGTGGATTTGTAGAACTATCTTTGATTTTTTTTTTAATCGTTCAACCCCTTTGTTTCTCCATGTCTTGTGACTCTGACACACCAAAATGAAGGTGAGCCGAAAGGGCCATTCTGTGACCATGTGGTGATAAGAATGACGATGGTATAGAGCTCAGTGGGGGGAGAGACTAGAACAATAACTGAATGTGCTGAACCACCCTAGATTCAAGGTGCCCTCAAGGAAGCCAAACATACTCTTAACCAACAAAGAAATAGTTTTCAATATTCTGCCAACTCCATCGATTTCTCATAACAATAGCAGAAAATTAGCCCGAAATAATTTATGCCCCTGGAAGGTAAGCCTGTAAAAATTCTATGCATTTTCAAGGTCATATTCACAATGGTGTCTTGAATAAGTCACTTAACCTTCCTAAAACTCACTTTCTCCATCTCTAAAGTTGGATTAACATATCACCTACTTCATAAAATTGTTATGAGGACTAACTGAGATCTCCTGTAAATATTTCTTTGCAAAAGATAAGCACTAAAAGCTGGATCTGTTATTACTAATTATAATTTAAATTTTACAATCTTGACTAGAAAGGAACATATCAAAAAACCACAGTAAAAATCCTACTAGATATTAGTTAACAGTGGTTGTCTAGTGGTTGGGAGTAAGAGTTGGTGATTTTTTTTTCTGTTTTTCTGCACTTTCTAAATCTCATTGACTAAATATATATGGTATTCATAATGAAAAGTCACTTTTATAAAATAAATTCCTGAGAGAGAGCTGGTGCTATACATTGAATATAAGAAAACTCTTATAATTAGAAGCCAAGTTCTCTAATGCACG